>NC_136517.1:37551449-37561449 GCF_053919585.1 Euprymna scolopes
ACATTAAAAATTGGCCTTGTGCCTAATTTGCTCGGTGGGGGAGCAAATAAATACCATCTGTTCCGGCAGATACTGCAAGCAAAGACCATATGTGGGGGCAACCCCACATATAAGACCTTGGCCAATGTAGGGGCAACCCTTTATACCAATTGTCACTATCCAGCTCCCCTACTCCCCGGGGAGTTGGTCCCCATTTCCCCTTCACTCCTCACATTAAAAATCGGCCTTGTGCCTAATTTGCTCAGTGGGGGAGCAAATAAATACTTCAAAGTGTAGTATCTGTTCCGGCAGATACTGCAAGCAATACCATATGTGGGGTCAACTCCACATATAAGACCTTGGTCAATGTAGGGGCAACTGCTTTTTTAAACTTTATTTATTTAATGTATTTTAACTATATGCGCATATATTGTCTTTAACTCTTTGCTTCCATGCGAGTCGTTTCTTCTATTAGTTTATTTTTTATTTATTTATTCATTTTGTTTCATTTTTTTTAGCTTTTTACCAACTGTTTATACCTTCTCTTTAAATTTATTTATTTAATGTATTTTAATTACATATGCGTATAAACTCTTTACTTTCATGCGAGCCGTTTTAGGTTAGAACTCGACTCGAAAAACGAATAGTCTAGGCAAGAATACCGAACAGGAGTGAGGATTTATCTTTTTTCTACTTTAGAAGACAAAAGAACTTTATTTAAGTAGTATACTTAATATCTGCAATCACCGTACGCTTGCTTGTATTAAAGTGTCCTCCATAATATCCATACCAAACCACTGAACTTGGCTTATAATTTAACTATCACTATATTTGTAACTGCAATATACATAATCTTAGCTGTGATACTAGGGCTAATTTTCTGAGTAGATGCAACACTCTGCCTGACCCTAATGACTACAATTCCGAATCCCAATGAACTAGTTGTTCCTATAACTGGGAGGGAAAAACCTAATAGCTAACTACGAAATCTTAATATACATTTTACCTCCAAAACGATTGCGTTTGTCTTACCTGCATGCAAAAAAAACCCTTTCTTCAAACTAAACCTTACCTGTAACTCAAAAATCCTAATGGAAATCTATCTGTAAATAAATAACCCCTTTTCTCTTGAACGCTAACAAGCTACTCCTTCCCACCTATCCGCCACTAAACTCCCACGTTGCACCGCATTTGTAGTGGAATCGCTAACTTCCAGCCCCTAACCCTCACATGCAAACTGTTTTAATAGCCATCACTAAACATCTACACATTTATACCTCTAAGGCATGCATTACAGCTCATTCCTATCCAGTAAGGGATTTAACAGCCTAAGCACTCAGAGGCAGATATTTAACAGCCAAAGTACTCAGAAGCAAATCGATCTGCATTACATAACTGTCTCCTCGAGAGTTTTGCAACGATTAATACGTTATTGAAACGACAGTCCTTGTTATGCAAAATGTCCCATGACTCTTACTTGAAAATACCTACAACTTCAACTCTATTCGCACCAACTGAAAACCTGCCCATATATCTATTCACCTAATTACGCATGACTCAAAACTTGCTATCTTATCCATACTATATTGCACTTACATCTTAACCCCCCTATCATCTAAAATAGTTTGGGCACAACTCGTAGCTCAATTCTTAATACCTACTCATACTGTAACATTATCCTAGACCTAAGCTAACATAAATAAAATAAATAAAAAGGGTAAGACTCAAACCACATGATCTCCTCCCTAACAAGCCTTCTTACAATCATAGATGCTTACACTGCATGAACTCCACTCACCGCATTTATCCATTAACAATTAAATAGCAATGTCCCTAAATCACGTTGAGGAGTGTAACTAATCAGCACATATATAACCCCCACAAACTAACCCAGTAACACTAACAAACCACGCGGGGTCGCAGAAATACCTGGATTAGAACATAGGCGCGGAGAAAACCCTCTCAGTGCTGACGGACCCAGTAGGTCTTCCCAGATCATCCGTCTAGGAGAAGGAAAACTCTGAAACTAAACCAAAGGGGAGGGAGACCTCTTCAGTCTTGGATGACAACCTTCCTAGAGCTGGTGACTCAAACAAATTACCGGTTTGCAAACCTAAATTGTTTAAGGAGTAGATAGGTTCTGTCTATCGCCCGACTTCCATACTCCTTCTTTGCCTATTAGTCAAGCGCAGAGACACTATCTCAGTGATTTGACAGAAACACCCAGCGGTAGATCTTGTTTCCTGGCTAGGGCAACGAACGCCGTTTTTCCCCATTCCCAGCACACCCCACCCCTAAAACTGGACATTTGGGAGTGCTTGAGTATGATATATGCCCGAGCAATTAGATTGGGTTGACCTTCTTCTAATGGGTTGAGGGTACCAGATTTACAGTTCCTGGCTGTTGTTCCCGACTGGTGGTACAGGAGCCCTAACTCTTTGCTAGCGCTTAGAGCGGCTGCTCTATCAACAGTTGAATAATATCGGGTTGTTTGTAGTGCCATGACGCGCATGGAAAGGGACACTGCACTCATTCCCGGTGGGCTTTCCTGAGGCCACAATCCTAATTGGAAAAAGGTCAGCTGATAGTCTACTTGTGATGCATGTCTGATGCTCTGCATAACCTCTTGTTTAGCTCCCCCTTACCTAAACCGAAACTTAAAGCACAATCTAAAAATAATCTTAAACCAGGCTTAGGGACAAACAAATTCAACTTGCCTCCTCCCTTGAGGCTTGCATTCACAAATATCCGTGGGCTTAGAACTAATTTAGCTGATGTTGAAGAATTTCTCTTAACAAATTCCCCGGATATCTTAGCACTAAGTGAGACTAACCTACACTCCTCCATCCCCTCTAACTACTTTAACATGCCTGGATATCTCCCACTCTGCCGTAAGGACTCTAACAAACACATGCACGGACACATTCGTAATACCCCCCCCTGACTAGAGAAACAAACCTAGAAACAGATGATCAAGCCTTTATGTGCTTTAGACTAAACATGCAACACAATGTTAGCTACTATTATTTTCTCTACCGCTCTCCCTCGAATCAGGACTGCACCATAATAAACAAAGCCTCTGACAGCATAGACACGGCACTGTCCCTCGACACTAGCGCAGAAATACATGTATTTGGTGACGCAGAGGTCAATTATTTTTAAATTTTGACCCCGATTTTAACCCCTTAAAACTCATTATTTTGGTCTCAAATTAATTTAAAAGATTGCCTCATGTCCAAGTAACCTATATTCAAAATTTCAAGTGTTTAGACCCAAAACTGGCGGAGGGGTTTGGTAGAGTTTTCAAGGGTCAAATCATGGAACTTTGACCCCATTGACAGCCAAAACCGACTAAAATGATTTTCCCAAATCTAAATAAATGCACACACACACACACACACACACACACGCACACACACACACACACACACACACACAGAGAGGAAATTTCACTTTTATAGATATTTTCAGATAGCTATATAGATTGATTTCATTATTTAATAAAGATAGCTATATAGATTGATTTCATTATTTAATAAAGTTTCATTTTACTTTAACTTCTCTTCCTTTATACCAGCAGATGAACCAACGCCGTCCAGAATCGAACGATGATCAAAATGTTTACACTCCCACGTTTTTATTGCCATTAAAATCGATGAAATAACTTATTTTTCAATCAAATCGATTGATTGCCTGCTCTGATTGAGGACCCGTCGCGATGCACCCGCAGAAAGCTTCAAATGTCTCTCGCAATTATGTATTTCATAACACATTGTTATCTACATTGCACTGTAGAGAACCTACTCTTGTTTTTTTTTTAATTATTTTTTATATATAATTACTTACATTAAAGTTTAAAATGCAAAAGTCAATTATCATGCTTATATTGTGCCCTAAACAGAAACATTCATTTTGAACGCGCCTTTGTTGTATCAAAGAACCTACTGTCAATTATATATGGCTGGTATGACTGGTTATGCGGTGATAATGGCTTGAATTTAACTTAAAAATGAAAAAGTCAAACATCATTGTGTTACTATGCTTTAAACAGATACATTCATTTTGAACTCGCCCCTGTCATATCAAAGTACATATTGTTGATGTTATATCATGGGGGTTCGACTTATGTGGCAATAAAACTATTATCGATACTCATCAAAGACATTCCGACACAAAATCTATCTTAGAAAACTGCCAGGCACAGAAAGTACCTTCGTGTGAAACTTCATAAAACCGTTTTCGAGTCCATAGAAAACGAGCAAACAGACTCACAGACATTATATATATATATATATATATATATATATATATATATATATAATGTCTGTACGTCTGTTTGCTCGAAAACGGTATATATATATATATATATATATAAAACGGTATATATATATATATATATATATATATATATATAAAACGGTATGTATATATATATATACATTTATATATAAAACGGTATATATATATATATATATATATATATATATATATATATATATATATATATATATATATATATCAAAATTTGGAATTGCAGACTAATATTTTCACAAGCGTACTGTACAAAAGATTTTTCTGAAAAGCTTGTTATTATTTTGACAAGAAACTTTTTGCAGAATTTTTAATCTTGATTTAAAATTATTTATTTTCGAATAAGTTTTCGTTGTAATACCTTTACTTTATATATCCTTCTTAAGATCTCTTTTCGCTCTATCTAATCGTTTAAATGCTAATCATTTTAAAACAATTACGTCTTCTCTTCAAAACGTTAAATATAAAATGGGGGAAAAAAGCAAATTCACACAATTTTCTTATTTCAATTCAAACTAGGCCGAAAAGCTGGTGAAACAGCTCGCGATATCAACTAAGCGTTAGGCACAGAAAGCAATACTGGACGTACAGCACAATGATGGTTTAAAAAGATTCTTGACGGCGACCAGAGTCTTGAAAATAATGAGCGTAGTGGTCGGCTAACGGATTTTGACAACGATCAATTAAGAGCCTTAGTCGCAGCCAATCCACGCAAAACTGTTTGAGAACTTACTTCTGAATGAGACGTAACGTATACGACGATGTTCAACCACTTGAGAAAGATTGGTAAAACAAAACCTTGATAAATGAGTGCCTCATAAATTGAACGACAACCAAAAGAAACGTTGTCATGAAGTGTCATATTCCTTTCTTTTACGCAACAAAAACGACCTGTTTATCGACCGGTGTCCGACTTGCGATGAAAAGTAGGTTATTTACGACAACTCAGATCAATGGTTAGATGCGGACGAAACTTCACGAAACTTCCTGAAGCCAGAGTTGCACAAAAAAGGTCATGCTGACTGCCACCGGTCTCATCTATTTCAGTTTTTTTTTAATGCAGGCGAAACTATTACGGTAGGAAGTCAAACAACTGGGTGAAACGCATCAAAAACTTCGACAACAACATCCAGCATTAGTCGATACAATTAGTTGAACGAATTGGGTTACGAAACTTTGCCTTATTCGCCTCACTCCCCAGACCTCTCACCTACTGACTTTTGTTTTTAAAGCAACTTGACAACTTTCTGTTTGAGAAATCCTTAAAAAAACATAAGCAATGTCCAAAACGGTTTCATCGTCACCAGAACGCAAGACTTTTATGTTACTGGAATAAATACACTTATTTTGCGTTGGCAAAAGTTTGTTGATTCTTATAAAGTGCTTATTTCGATCAATAAATATTTTTTCGAGTCGAGATATATTCATCTGAATTTAAAAGTTCAACACCGCAAGAACTTCTTTGTCAACCTTATCTATAAAATTTATTGAAAATTTTCTTATACAAGTGATATATTTTAAAATCAACAAATTAAAAAGTATTAAAAATATTAAAATTATAATAGGATATAGACCAGTACCAATTACTGTTTCTACATCATGGAATATCACCTTTTAATTATCTTTTAGGCTTTTCATGCAAGGTTTTTAGTTTGCAAAATTTATGACTGCCTCTAAACATTATTTTGCTAAAACATCTCTGAGAAATTTGTCGCATTTCTTTTTTAATGTACAGAATTTAATTATACATTCCCATTTATACTTTACACTTTACCCTATTTCGTATATTGAGCTTTTTTGAATCTGATTGGAATTATTTTATAAATATTGATACTAATATTGACATGGACTTTAATTTTATAGTATTATAAAAAATCAGTTAATATATATATATATATATATATATATGTATGTATATATATGTATGTATATATATATACATATATATACATATACATATATATATATGTATGTATATATATATGTATGTATATATATATATACATATATATACATATACATATATATATATATATGTATGTATATATATATGTATGTATATATATACATATATATACATATATATATATATATGTATATGACTGTACATTTGTTTTGACATCTCTTTCTTTCTCTCACTTTATATATATATATATATATATATATATATATATATATACGCGTGCGTGCGTGTGCATTTGTGTGTCCTTATGCAAATGGGGTACGCGTATGCTTGTTGATACAAGCTGAGTTAACAAGGGGCACGTTTTGTGAGCCTGATTGAGTATGGATGGTGAGGGATGACTGAAGTGGGTTGCACATTTAACGACGTTAACATGTGTGTTGGGGCGGGGTTTACGAAAACTTAGAGGACTGATAAATAATTGTATGACAAAGAATAACAAGCTCAACACATTAGAGAACAAAAACAGGGTGTCTTCCTTTAAGATGGCTGTACACGCCACCACACACCCGTTCTAACCATCTGTCTTTTGTTATCTATACATCGAAAATGAACATTTTAATTCTATTACAGCATGTTCATATCTATCTATCTATCTATCTATCTATCTATCTATCTATCTATCTAACTATCTATCTATCTATATTTTTTATTTCATTTTCACCCCCTCCCAAGACACAGTGCATCTTTTATGCGGGGAGCTACATTCGTACACATAAGTTTCAGGGAGTTGAGCAGCAAGCTGTCTGTTCACATTACACTTGAACTTCTGCATGCCAGTACAGTTGGGAAAGCAGGAACCTGGAAGGGAGTTCCAAAGTGTAGCAGTTCTGGGGAAGAAAAATTAGAATAGAGGGCTTTCTTACATCTAAGGATATCTGTGTAGGGGTGGGATTTTCTTGTTTGTCGAATTTGTCAGGGGTATTTACGTCGAAGACGTACAAGGGTTTGTAGTTCGTCAGAGCATCCACAATTAAAATACTTGTAGAACAGGTAGAGGAATGCAACATTTCATCCATGGGACAGAGGTTGAAGCTTGAACGACAGTTCAGGAGCTATCAGGTTGGCGATTCTCTTTTGAATCCTGTCTAGGAACGAGAGACTAGTAGCAGATGCACCAGTCCAAATGTGACAACAATACTCCATACATGGTCGAATGGTGGCCTTGTAGAGGTCCAGGATACTTTCAGGCGTAAGAAACTTTCTAGCACGGTAGAGAGAGCCCACCTTCCTTGCAGCGGCCCTGGCAATGCTCTCAATGTATCTGTTCCAACTCATGTTCCCCATGAACGTTAAGCCGAGGAGTTTGAAAGAAGTGCCTTCAGGTAATGTATCTTTAGCCATAGTTATTGTTAGTAGAGAAGGTTTCTTGTAATTATTGAAGGAAACCCATCTCAGAGACAATTTTGTTAGGGAGGTCATTTATGAATATTAGGAATAATAGAGGTCCAAGGATAGACCCCTGAGGCACTCCCCCCGCATTTATATCATATTCTTTAGATGTACGGCCATCGAGGACAAACTGGATTTTTCTCTTATCTAAGAAGGATTTAATTATGTTAAGTATTGGTCCAGTGATCACGTATGATCTGATTTTCATGAGAAGACCATCGTGCCATACACAGTCAAAAACCTTATATATATCTAGGCTACCGCTCTACCCGCCACTGCCTTGTCCAGTAAATGGTATTAACGTTCAGAGATTACAGTCAGGATATCTGCTGCAGAACGGTTTTGCGTAAATCCATATTGTTGGTCAGCCAGACGGTTAGCAGCTGTAAGGTGATGAACCAGAGCTTGGTTAATTATTTTGGCGAAAAGCGGGAGGAGGCTAATTGAGCAATAATTTAATGGGCCAGTTCTTTCGTCAGAATTCTTGTAAACTGGTACAACAGAAGCAGTTTTCCAGCAGTCAGGAAAGCAAGATATGTTAAGGCATTTGTTGTAAAGTTTGGAGAAGACTGGAGCTATCTCAGCGGAGCATATTTTTAATAGCACAGCTGGGATGAAATCGGGCCCACATTCTTTTGAGGTGTCTAGGTTTTTATGATATCATGAAGAGGTAATTTTCAGATCTTCTAATGTAGCGTCTGTCCGTAAAAGAAAGTCATGCAGAGAGTGGTTTGCTTGGTCCAATGTGGCGACTGGCAATATGTTAGACTTCTTGGTTGCCATGCAAACAACCTCATGATTGTTAGTTAGTGGGGGAATTGTTGACTGCCCAGTATTTACCTTCACTGTTGTAGATTTTCCAGAAATCACGGGTTCCTAATTTCTGTGCTTCGATGCGTTTTCTGGTGGTTTCAGTATATTGTCTATTAGCTGTCGCTATTTACTTCTTACAATTACTTCTAGCTTCGATAAACTTTTTGTCTGCTTTTACTTGACTTATCTCGGTTAAATCTACGGTATGCATGCTGCCTTTGAGCAATGGCGATTGCACAAGTAGAAGTAAACCATTGAGGAGAGTTGTATTTGCTATAGAATTTTCGCGTGGGAACATGCGATTCAATTTCCGTTTTGAACCATTCAGTTGTCTCATTTGTGCACTGTTCAGTGGGTAGAGAAAAGATATTTCCCATGGGGCATCTTTGATGAGATCCCTGAGAGCTTCCCAGTCAGTCTTCTTATAATACCTTGTCATTTTTAGCAACGGCTCTTCAGTTTTGGATCGAGAATTAAGGCCGATTGCTAACATTGTCACAACGTGATAAACCTTCTTCAGTGGGCTATGGGCATTCGTTACGCAATCATCGGGAATTGTGGTCAGTAGTAAATCTAGAGGTGAGGTATGTTGATCTTGCTGATGTAGGAAACGTGTTGGATAAGTAACCGTGTGTGATAGGGAATGAGATATAGAGAAGCTATGTGTTATGTTAGCAGCTGCGTCTGTGTAAGTAGAGAATCCAAGGCAATTACTGTGGTGGACATTGAAGTCAGCAAGTACTTGTACGCTAGTATCGAGGGAGAGTGCTGTATCTATACTGTCAGATTGGAGAGTTCATTTTAAGGAGTTCTGAGCTAGATTGAGCATCAGCAGAAATAGGCGCTTTGAATTTCTTATACATGTTCGAATCATGACGGCAAGCTTTCCATCTTCTATTTTTTAGGAAAATGTTTAAAGTTTGCACAAATTTATGGATGTATGCTTGTTGAGTGGGAGCATGTCCGAAAAGGAACACATTCTCCTCTCTGCTAAAAAATACCCCTATCTCCACTCAACGAGAGTAGACCCGTTTATGTATATTCATGCTTATTTAACTTATTTATTTGTTTATTTTCTATTGTTTTTGTTAGTTTTAAAACTACTTTGGATCGCTATAAAATTTACTCTAGGATAGCGATACAAAATAGTTTTAAAACTAACAAAAACAATAAAAAATAAACAAATAAATAAATTAAATAAACATAAATATACATACACGATCACACATATATGTATGCATATATATATGTATATATATGTGCCTATATGTATGTACACATATATATATTTATATATAAACTAATATAAAAAAACACTAACCTAGTTTTAAAACAGATCAAGAAACTAAATAGAGCACACACAAAGGAACAGGTCAACCAGAGGCCAAATAGGCCTTTGTCCGTAAATGCATGCTCATTGGCTGATAAGAAGTGCGCGGTGGATACTAGAAAGCTGATTGGCTTACTAAAATCTCAATAGAAGAGGAGCATATAAAAACGATAAACAACCACAGAATTCGCGCATAAGCCTGAAGAGTCCTA
>NC_136517.1:37563949-37686449 GCF_053919585.1 Euprymna scolopes
ATACAGAAAAAAAAAATTAGAGGTGTATGGATATTTCGGCATATAAGGCGACCATCAGATGAAATGATGTACAAAATTGGAGCTAATTTTAATAAATTTATCATATATCGATTGTAAAGATGACTGCTAAATAACAAAATCCTGTTTGTTTAGTCTAAGCTAGAGCAACACCGGATATCTTATGAAATATTGTTTGTAAAGATGTTTATTTTAACTTATACGCCAAAATATACGGTGTATATATGCCCCAAACATCTAGCCTTGATGGAGGGGAGGCTAAAACCTTCTGCTATAGTTAAAATGTTTTGAGATAACAGTTAGGGGAGACTTGATTCTAAATATTTTTCATATGTTAAATCTCCCCTCTTTGGTTTTCATACATAAAGTCAATTTCACGTTGTATAAGGATCATTTGATACCGGAGATATTCATAATCGTAATCTTTTTCAAAAAGAGGAGAGATATGAGAAATATTTGGAATCAAGTCTCCCTTGCTGTTATTTCAGACCATTTAAACCATAGCAGGAAGTTTTAGTTTCCTCTCCATAAATGCCAGAGGTTTTGGGGAAATATCAGATATTTTGTAATTAATATGCAAAACTAGAAATAAATAACTATGATTGAAAAAGTTTATGGCTGTAAAAAAGTGACAAAAATAGGTTCTGGATAATGGATTTATCCCCTTAATGTGCGACCGTAAGGGCAAACATCACAGTGCATTACACAAGTCAGGTCATTACCTTTCCAACAAGCCTTCATTTGCTAAATTCTGAACTCAAACCCTAACGTGAATTCCGCGTGATCAACGCACCGTTCCGACACTTGAAAAAACTACCGTAAAAACAACAAACGGACTTCTACTTATTCTCTTCCCCAACAACAACATGGCAAAAAAAAAGACATACTGACGATGAAGTGTATCTTCGAAATATATTTATAAATTTCAATATAAATTTCAATATAAATAAATGTCTGTTTATTTTGTAATAATGCGTTTTTTCGGCTGCAAACGTATCTCATACGTATTTCATTGTATATATATATATATATATATATATATATATATATATATATATATATATATATATATATATATATATACTAGACTACCCGTGACCCGTTGGGTCAGTATGTTATATTAGCTATGGAATTCATTTATGAGCGTGACACTTGTGATGTAAAGAAAATAGATTTTTTTTTTGACATAACAGAAACATTTCTATGAAAGTATATGAAAAATCACGGACGGATCACTCAAACATGAAAAGAAAAAATCCTCCCTATTTGTGTAAAGTTACCTATTTTTTTCGAATAATCGCTGAAAAATCGAAAATTAAACACGATTTTCCTACAAATCGAACCCCGACGAAACTCATTTAGCAGCAAAAACGCACATGGACTTTCCGATGAGAAATATAAGAATGGAAAACCCATATTGGAATTCTTCAAACAAGTTATAGAAACTTAAAATCTAAAAAAAAAATAATAATTAATAAAACCTGAAGCAAAAAAAAAAAAAAAATGAAACCTAAATAAATAAAATAAAATAAACTAATATTGAAACAGATTAGTAAATGTGTCAACAAATTCACCGTTCTCACAAAACTATTTTGTATCTAGAAATGTAAACAAAAAATAAAAAAAAGGAAGGAAAAGGGACAGATAGAGAGTAGTAGTAGTAGTAGTAGTAGTAGTAGTAGCCTTGGCTTTACTACAATTGTTCTTATGTTTGTCAACGGGTTAAAGTTGTTTAGTTGTAAGGAAATAGCGACAGTATAGTTGTAATAAAGAATAGTTGCAAAACACCCCCACTCTTCCCATGCTAAATAATAATTTCGAAATAATAACGTTAATATTTCAGTGCGCAGGTCAAAATCTGCAAAAGAAGCGATTTGTGTTTATTTGTTTACGTTGTTATAGGTTAATGTTTATGCGCGCATGCGCAACCGGATGTCGTAAACCGGAAAGTGGGTTACATCAATCGTTACAAGGTCATTTGAGTTTTATAATTATATAGATAGATATAGGGATTAAATAAAATAATTATAAATTTATTAATAAATTTATTAATTAAATAATTAAAACACTTGTTAAATTGAAAGAAAGGCGGCACCAGTTCTCCCATGATATCCGTATTTCATGTTCTCTCTATATCTCAATATTTCCGCCATGTCTGCATAGCAAGAAGCGGGAAAGAATGCTCGCTGTTCTTAGCACCGCCAAAAATGGACGCGTCTTTTGCGTAAGAAATGTCAAATAACTACTTAGGGTTTTTTTTTTCTTAATTCTTTAGACACGTCCTTCAAAGAGCTGCCACACCCACCACAATTCCAGCGACTCCTTTCACCCGAAAGATTCCGGTTATTTCTTTCGCTTTAATCCATACATTAAAAGCAGATTTTCGCAGTTCCCATCCCGTAACTATACCAAATTAAGTGGCACCCTACAGTGTAAGAAATGTCTGAAGGTACCAGCTTTCTGGAGACAAAGGATTCTGTCTTTTGTATCGAACATTCCAACTTATAATCAAAGAAAGAAGTACGGCAAAAAAAAAAAAAAAAAAAATGCGCTAATGCCAGCAACTGAGACAAAGTTCCTTCAATAATATCAAACATCATACATGTAACGAGATCACCTTGAGGTGATCAAAAAAGTAGGCCAGTGAATACAAATAAGTATTATAATCTAGATGACAACATAAAGTAGGCCAAGTGTGTGTGTGACGTCACGCTTGGAACGCAACTGTGATTGTTTTGATAGTTCAAAAGACTAAAAATACATTGTAAACATTTGATATCTTTTTTTTTTTTTTACATAAACGGCACCACTTATCAAGGCCGATAGGCCACTCAAGGATAAGGGTTAAAGAGTGTAGAGTAGTCAAAAGGACAATATAGTAATCGATAGTAATGGAAGTTCGGTAAATTTGTTAACTTAAGTGGAACGGCTCATCAGAAACTTGTTCACGTTGGACTTGAAGACAACCATATTATAGAAAGCTGGAAAGCAGGGAAACGGAAGACAATTCCACAGGCGTGCAGTTCTAAGAAAGGAGCTTTGATCATGGAATCTATGTTTAGGTTTAGGTACAGATAAAGAGTGGGGAAAATTATTGATAATGTTTTCAGCTAGTCTAGTGTTTCTTGTGAAAGTTTGGCGAGGGGGGACCATAAATTGAAGCTCAGTCGAACACTTTCCATGAAAATAACGATAAAGCAGAGACAAACTCGCAACATCTCTTCTGTGAGACAGAGGTTGTTTTTTTTTATTTTGAAGTATGCTGAATAAGGAATGTAATGTGTTGGGACAATTAATCGGAATTAGAATCGGGAATCGGAAAAAAATGGAACTTGCGGGTGTATCGGAATCGGAAAAATTTGTGACTATTTTCCAATGCCAAAAACGATTCCTTTGTTTAAACCAAAATCTTCTACTGCTGGTAACAATAATAAAATAATAAATATTTATTGATTCTAAACAATCAGCAAAACTAAAATCTATAGATCATCCCTCACAAATGTGTTTTCACGTTTGAAAAAAATATTCACATTTAACTTTTTTTTTTTTATAGTAATCGGAAAAAAAACAACAACTTTATAGTGAAATATTTAGAGATTTATAAAAAATCAGATTCGGAATCGGTAAGTGTATCGGAATCGGGAATTTAGTACAGAGTCGGTAATTGTATCAATCGGGAAAAATATTGGAATTGTCCTGTCACTAGTTAATATATAGTTGTGGCGAACTACTTTTGTTAGCTACGAATGAAGTGTTACATCTCATGCTATAATATCAATCTCATCTGTCTGTTTAAATGTATGCATGTATGTATGTATACATGCATGTATGTATGTATGCATGTATGTATATATGACATGCATATATGTATGTATGTATGCATGTATGTATGTATGTATGTATGTATGTATGTATGTATGTATGTCTAAAACTTTCGACAGAGGCGACGGATTTTCACGAGATCGATATCGTTTTGAAGCTCGACCCTTCAGACGACAAATATCGAGAATTTGGCTAAAAATATAAATTCCTTCACTCTAAATTGGGCAGTTTTCTACAGGGAGCGGTCGCTTTTATCGCCGATATTTTCAAAAGTCATCCCCCCTTTTGAGTTTTTGATTGACTAGCCTTAATTCAAACCTTCACCTCCTCCGTCATTTTTTTCACGTTCTTTTCCTCCTTCGCGGTACGGGTTCGAGCCTGCCTACCGGCCCACTACAACTTTTATTTTTTGCTCAACACACACCTCCGAACACCCAGGTAACGCAATAAATACCGAAAGACAAAGCCGTATGCCGGGAGTCGATATCCGGTGGACCAACCAAGGTTGTGCGTTCAACCGACGAACAACTCTCACTTTTGGTTGTTCTTGTCAATAGATGTTGTTACTCTATTCCCGTGTTCTGTTTTCTTTGTGAACTCTTAAACAAGATTATAACATATATTAAAAAACAAACAAGAAAAAAAAATTGCAGACGTAACCAATCAAGAGAAGATCTGAGAAAAAAAAACACACACACACACAAAAAAAAACGGACTCAATGATCAAAATAAGCAGACGTTCCGCGTTTTGCTATTATTTTGCTGGAGTTAGAAAGTTGGATGTAAGTTAGAAAGTTGGATGTAAGTTAGAAAGTTGGATGTAACAGGGTGTGCAAAAACGGAATGTCCATATTAGCGCCGATACGTATGTTAAGGACAGAATTTCCAACTATCAACAAGATGGTAGTTTGATTCTTGGCTTAGAATGGGTGCTAGTCTAGCTCCACTGAAAAGCGGAACAGTCTTTGTGTGGATGACTATATATATATATATATATATATATATATATATATATATATATATATATATATATATATATATATATATATAGGATTGATATGTATGTATGCATGTATATAAATCTTTAATATATAAGACCGAGGTTAAAAGACAAATTTTTCGTCTGAAAAAAATCTTAGTTGTTAAGAACTACAGATCGAAACATTGTCATGTTATTGTAGAGAAGCTTGTACATGTCTAGATGAATAAACATTGATTAATATATATATATATATATATATATATATATATATATATATATATATATATATATGCGTGCGTGTGTGTGTGTGTGTGTGTAAAAACCCCTTGTATAATTTGGATTTTTCGGGCTACTGTTCTCATAATGTTTCCGTCAATGTAACGACCTTGTAACGATACAATGATCTTCCTCAAGTGTATCTTGTCAAAATCAGGAATCGTCGTTCTAACTTAAGAATCCGAAAAAGGCCGGATGCCACATCGGCCGAAATGTTGTTAAAGTGCCATTCAAAATAAGAACAGTAGTCCAAATATTCTAAATTATCAATCCTTATCTCAAATATTTGAAAACAAATTTCTTCATTTCTGCTGCAACAAATCTCGCATTTGAGAACCAAAGTTAAAGGCAGGTGGGGGTGACAATATGAGACTACTACTACTACTACTACTACTACTACTACTACTAGTGGATTCGGCTTGGTACCAATAAAGAACACAGGAATTACGTTACATAAAAAGACACCCACACATGAATGCCCTGTGGCACACATTTTGAACAGATAACTCTGTATAAACTGACAGGCGTGACAGAGTTATTACGTTTCTAAATTTTCGAGATGAGGATTGATTATTCGTATTATTTGGATTCTTCGGACCACTGTCTTCATCTTGAGCGTTATTCTCACAAGGTTTCTAGCGACACAATTTATACACGCACACACACACACACACACACACACACACACACACACACACACACACACACACATATATATATAAGAGCAAATAGTTAATAAAACATGTTAAAACACTTTAAAAAAGTATTAAAACATATTTAATCTAAAAAGGAAACACTTAATTAGTGGATACTTTTGTTTTACCATCTTGGATCATTTTGGTAAATTTAATTGTAATTTTTATTATATATATATATATATATATATATATATATATATATATATATATATATATATATATATATATATATATATACTAGCAAAAGTACCCGTTGTTGACTGGGTTCAACAACAGCCTACAGAAAATGGACTCTGATTTACGAAAGTATGATGGTTTATGAAAAGGAAGGGGTGTAAAGAGATAACTTCGAATTTGGGGGTATCAAAACCAAAGCAAAATATGGTGAAAGTAAAAATTAAATGGATAAACCCCATAATTTATTATACCATACCTGTTCACACTGAAACACTTATCACAATATTTTGTGGATCTATATAAAAAACCTTGGTAAACTTTGTGACATATTTCCATTCTATGGAGGTCAGGTGCGAACAAACATCCCATAATATTATTATACCATATTTCTTCAAACTGAAACATAATTATCAAAATATACTTACGCAGATAGATATGAAAAGTCTTTATTAAAGTTTGTGCCTATTTCCATTCTATGAAGGCCAGGTGCAAACGCAGACCCCACGATTTTATTATACTATCCCTATTTAAGTTAAAACATACTTATCAAAGTATTATTATGTACATCTATATCAAAACACTTGTAAACATTTTTTTTTATTTTTACATTTTTTATTTCCATACTCTGTGGCGTGAACGCAGACCCCACAATTTTAATGAACCAACGTTCTGCCAGATCAAACATACCCATTCATGTGTCTCGAAACATCTTCTATCATTATATGTAATCAGTTTTTTAAAATAGTCAACCATATAGGAGCCTATTCGTGACCAGACACACACACACACACACACACACACACACACACACACACAGACATTCAGCTTTATATATATATATATATATATATATATATATATATATATATATATATATATATATATATATAGCCTTTGAGATTTGAAAAGAAAATCACTCGACCGCCGGTCGAGTGTGCGGGAAAATTTACTCGCCCCAAAATATTTTTACTCGTCCGAATTTACGTCTTTGTTTCAGTCAATAATAGTAAATAATTTTACAATTCAATTATATTTTTCTTCTTAATAAAAATGTCAACAAACTATTCTTCCGATACCCAAATTATGTCGTAAAATTTCATACAAAAATTAAAATAAACCGTGCGTGTTGAAAAAAAAAAGAGTTACGAAATCTCCGCGTATTCACGATTGTGAACTGAAATCTCTTGGTACGAGATCTCCGTTGCCCGAAATCTCCGATATTAAAAAAAAGAAGAAGAAAATACCATTTAGCTGAAATGAACTTAGAAAATCGACATGGTTTACTATCTTTTTAAAATTTAAACGGTCAATTTTTCTTTGTAATTTATGGAAAAAAAAACAAACTTTGATATAGAACAGAAATTGGTCTCTTTTGTTTCTCTTAAAACAAAGAATTCACCTCGGAACAACATTCTAAAATTTAGAATATTATTTTTTAAATTGGGTATCGATGATTTTTTGAAAGTTGCGCAAAAAAGAGCATGCACATATTTGAATTTATATAATTGAGAAAAATATGATTACTTACTTGTATAATTTAATATTCGGTGCGAGCTTGACGGAACGATGCGTTTTTTTCCTCTTTCAAATGTTTGTATTTATTTTTGTAAGCATGAAGTGTATATAGTTGTAGCGTTGAAGAACTTTCTCTCCAAATGAATTTCAAAATCAGAGAGCTAAATGATGGCGACATTTTGACTACACGCCGAATGTGTAAATTTGACCTCTTGTTGACCTTTAGCGTGACCACTCTTTTTTCAATACTCCAACGGTCTCACAGCAAGAGATGAAAGAATTCACAAATGATGAGGCATAGGCCATTCTAAGGCACCGCATATTTGAGGGTCGTAAAATAAATGAGTTTTCCCCGTTTCTTTATTTAAGGAAATTTTATCGACTGGTAGGCGAGTGATTTATGACTTTTAGTCACCCCAAGAAATTTTCAATCGACTGTGGCGACCGGTCGTGTAAAGTGTCAAAGGGTGTGTATATATATATATATATATATATATATATATATATATATATATATACATATATATATATACATATATATACATATATATATATATATATATATATAACTCAATCACCATTCAATTTTTTCTTTTTTTTTCATCTTCTTCACTCATTCTCCCAAAATTAGCCCCGCCTTGACAGTCGTTTTAAATTCATTTTTTCTACGCACATCTTATCTTCCTTTTAATAATATTTTTTTTCCTTTTTCTATTCCCCATTTGTGAATTATTCCACGGATTTCTGCCTTTTGGATTACTTTGAACCATCTTCCAATTACGCGATTCCCTTGCATTTTACTTGTGGAAATGGAAACTTAACCAACTTTTTTTTAGATTTTGATTTTTGGATTTTACCGTTATTGGATATTTTACCCGTCACCAGACTATCTATTCACGTGAAATCATCTTTTTCTTCACCATATTAACCTCTGCTTCACTATTTATTACCAAGTAAGGTCTATGACTTTCTTGCAGTTTCATCAAATATTTTTGCAAGCAAAATCCGATCCCGCATTTTGCTAAATCATACCCTCTGATGAAAAGGAAAGTATTTCTTCGAAACTCCGCGGATTAAGGACTATCAACTTATTTAGTGTTTCCTTTTGAAACGCTGGAACATATGAATAAAAACTAAGTGTTGGTTTTCAGAGCTTAATTATAATATTTAAAGTTTTTATTTCTCGTACTTAAAACTTTCCTTGTACACACACACACACACACACACAAACACACACACACACACACACATATATATTCTTCTTTTGACAAAGGGATGTTATCCCGAAATATCAAAGACATTAACTATCCCGGTCCCAAATTAACTGATTTTATATGTGATGTTAGATAAGACTTTGAAAAATAAATAGACGTACGGTATTTTACTATTTTACAAGATTTCCACCTGTGTGTCTATTTATCTTCATTTTCCACACCACTTCTCTCTCTCTCTTATATATATATATATATATATATATATATATATATATATATATATATATATATATATATATATATATACTAGCTGGTTGTCCGGTATGGCATTGTCGTAAAATGCGCTTAAATATGATATTTTGTTAATGCAGGTTTCGTATTTATTATTATACTAGCGGGGGTACCCGACGTTGCCCGGGTGTTTGGAGGTGTGTGTGGTTTTGAGTAAATCAAAACTCCGGGGTGGAGGGTTAACATAAATTTTTTTTTTGGGTAGGTAAGTATTAGGATCGAACCCGAACCCTTGAAGCAGAGTTGGAAATTAAAGTGTGAAAAAAAGTGCGACGTTAACCATTGGGCCACCGCGAAGTACTGGCGGATATGCGTTTGAATTTATTTAACTATTTAGAATTGGCAGGTGCACTTTCCAATGACTTAATGAGGTCAACTTTGACTGCTGGGAAGTATTTCATCTACTGCGGGAATGTTTTTTTATTTTTATTTTCCAAGATACAAGATACTTGGGGGGGGGAACAGCCCCTCATAAAAAGGTGATTGTCCAAATTGAATAGCAATTGTCTGATATAAGGAAAATATTTCCACATTGATCAAATCTGATTGCTTTCGAATATTTCCGGCGATCGCGACCGGAAAAATACCACCAGAATTAGTGCCGCTTTTATTATACGAAAAAGCCTAATCCACATGCGGCGAGCGAAAAATGCTGAATATTTTTCTTTTCGAAATCGAGCAAATTTAATAGACAGGCGACCTCCATTGTTAACTCGTAGATATTATGATTTATATGTGATATAAAAAGTTTTAAGTAGTTGTGAGCCGACCGACCGTTTTTCGGAAAAAAGCCTTTTACAGACATATACAAAAAGCGAACATACATGCATACATACCTACATACATACATCCATACACACATTTTCGCTTTTATATTTATAGATTATATTGAACTCAATATATAAAATTGATTTAAAAAGTAAAAAAAAACAACAACAAAAAAAAAACACTCGTGCGCCACCACTGAGAATCGAAGACAAGAAGTTTAGCTTACGATGTACTTTTTCCTTTGAGGTCAATGCCCCTGAGCTATGAAGACATGTTTGCTGCAAGGCTAAAAATTAAAACAATGAACAAATAGCTATTACGTTACGCATGCATGTTCGTAATGTCGTCTGTCGACCTTCATCTGGCAAATTCAATTTCTTTAATCTTCACACATTCGCACTGATTTTAAACACCACTTCTCTCACTTATATATATATATATATATATATATATGTATATATATATACATATATATATACATATATGTATATATATATATATATATGTATATATATACATATATATACATATATATATATATATATATATATATATATATATATATATATATATATATATATATATATATATACTAGCTGGTTGTCCGGTATGGCATGGTCGTAAAATGCGCAAATGGCTAAAACCCAAATATCAAGTTTCACATTATAACGGCTCGAATACCCTATATATTAAGTTTCATGTCTGTAGACCAAAAACCGACAGAGGAGTTTGGTAGACAACATTTTATTAAACAAATATGTATACGCATACATAAATATATATAGAAAGAGGTTTGTGTTTACTATAAGCTTTTTACGCAAATATTACGCAAGTATATATCATGTAGAATATCTGCATGAATATAATTACACGTAATTGTTAACTTAAGACGATCATCCCATCTGAAAAAAGTAATACGGAATTAATTAAAATAAATGTTTAAAAGAATATGCAAATTAGCTAGATCTTTTGCAGAAGAATGAAATTCCACGAGCCTTACATAACAATGTTGTATTTTCTTTTTAAATAAATAAAAAAGAGTTTTTTTATATGAATATCAATACACCCCCTCCAATTTATAGAAGTATATATATATATATATATATATATATATATATATATATATATATATATATATATATATATATATATATATGTGTGTGTGTGTGTGTGTTCTGCGCATATGTTGGCGTAGGATTGCATGTGTGCGTAGTATGTGGTCGCGTTTGTGTAAAAATCGCAAACGTATGCGTCAAGAAGAAAATGGTTTATTACGAAGTGCACATATTTGATGTCGATGGCGAATTTTATAGCCGATCAGATTTCGCTAGATATGCATACTACATAATCCACCCGGGCGAACCACACCCACTCGGAATAACGAACCACACACGGCGGCACGCGGACGGCCTGTTTGACGCCTACGCGCCTTGGTGCACACACACACATATTGCGGACGGACGCACACGCACGTCAAACACCGTTTCCTAACACGCGTTTAATCTAATTATCTTAATTGTCTATCTATTTCCTATTCCCTTTCTTCATCTCACGCCCGTTCTCTCTCTCTATCTGTCTCTTTTTCTCTCTTTCTTTCTTTTTTTCTTTCTTTCTCTCTCTCTCTCTTTGTATATATATATATATATATATGTATATATATATATATATATATATATATATATATATAAATGTTTAAAAGAATATATATATATAACATGAACAGACTTTCTTCTCTAGAAGTGTCCGTCTGTAGAACACAATACCGTGAGGCTGCTTCCGAGATGAATATAACATAATCGTTTTCAAGTCTAATGTAAATAATGTCTCGGTGAGCTGCCTTCTTAAATAATTATGACTCATTCAAGTTTCAGCAATAATGATCATTTCTCTCAATCTATCTAACGCTTACCTGAAGTGGCATTCGGGCTTTAATACACGGCGAAACTTAAGTAAAAAGGTTTCATAAATTGTTTAAGAGATCCAGTTCTTGATGTACTATTTCGGCCTCACTTAGGCAAAGAATTGATAATATAATGTATAAATTGAATAATAATAAAAAAAATTCTTAATGCTACAATATTTTAAGTTATGAATTTATTATATCTTTTACTAGGATATCTTGTTCTTTTCTTTTCCAGTTTTAACAACTAGTCCTTTACTTTTACATGTTTAAGCTTACCATATAACGTTTAATGCTCACATTTTTCTATTGTAATCCATGATTTTCCAGGCTTCCAATAAATTCCCTTGTTCTTTGTTTAATTTCAGTCTTATTTTTTTTCACCCCATAAACATAATATTCACATACGTAATAACAATGTACGGCACTCGTCTGCTTTCAATAACATACCCCAGTTATCTCCTTTTCATTCTTTCAATTCTCTCTGTTTCACTTGTTACTTCTGGTTTGATTTGGTAGCAACAGTAATCGGTGAAGCGACGTGGTTGTTATGGTAACAAGTCATAAACACGTCGCTCACCTTACGTTTTTTTTTTACGATTTTGAACACCAGTAAATTCATTATAACTTTTGTTTTACTGAACGAGAACTGAAATTTTTTTTCCCAATATAGCTGAGACAGTGATCTAAAAACTGAAATAATTGTTTGAAATTTGATCGATAAATGAGTGAACGGTGAAGCTTTAAAACAGTTCTAAATGACTATAACAGCTACTTAACCATATATTTAAGTACTACCGTGTTTGAATGATATATATATATATATATATATATATATATATATATATATATATATATATATATATTCTTCTTTACTCTTTTTGCTCACTTATATTTTCTTTACTTCTTTCTTTCTTTATGTCTTCCTTTCCTCATTATTACTTTTCCATTTCTTCCTTTCTTTCTATCTTTCTTCTTTTTGTGCACCACCCTTTTCTTTCTTCGCCCTATTCGTTTACGTTGTTCTTTTCTGTTTTATTTCTTCTTTAATGCATCCTTCCGTTCCTTTTATTCCTTTATCTTTTCTTTTCTCAATAATTTCCTTCTCCCTTTCCTTCTTTCTTCTTTTCTTTCTTTTCCTAGCTTGTTATTGGTTCGGTAGATCAGTTCTATTTCCGTCTTGACCAAAGCTTCGCTTTTATTTACAGAAGGTCCCGGCACCTGTTCTTTCATTCAGACTTCGCTCCCCCAAGAGACTCATGTCGTGGCGCACTCGGTCTACTTGACTACAGCAGTAATTATCCCCAAGTCACGCTTTTCAATGACCCTCAGAATAACATATAAGGGATATTAAGAAAATATCTATCTATCTATCTATCTATCTATCTATCTATCTATCTATCTATCTATCTTCCTAGGTGTGTGTGTATACTTAGATTATATATATATATAATTTATATTTATATTTAATTTATATATGTATTTTATTAACTATTTGCCATTATATATATATATATATATATATATATATATATATATATATATATATATATATATATAAGAGCAAATAGTTAATAAAATATGTTAAAAAACACTTTGAGAAAAAGGTAAAAAACATATTTAATTTGAAAAGGAAACACTTAATAAGTGGATAGTCCTTAATCTGCGGAGTTTCGAATAAATACTTTTCTTTCTCATCAAAGAATTATCAAAATGCGGTATCGGATTTTGCATAGAAAAGTATTTGATGAAACTGTAAGTAAGTCAAAGATCTTACTTGATATCAACAAGAGAAGCATAGGGAATATCGCGAAGAAAAAGAGTCTGGTGAAAGGTAAAGTATCCAATGACGGTAAGATCGAAAAATGTAAATCCAAGAAAGTTAGTTAATTTTTCATTCGCACAAGTAAAATCCAAGGAAATCGCGTAATTGGAAGATGGCCCAAAATAATCCAAAAGGCGGAAATCCATGGAATAATTCACAAATATGTATAAGGAAAAGGGGAAAAAATTCCAATAATATTAATAAAAAAAAAAGATATGTGTTTAACACAGTTGCCGAGACAAAGTGTAATTAAAAAATCAATGAAAAAGAAGAGAAATAAAGATTAAATTAGCCCCAAAAATCCCTTTCCCAACTAGCAATAATAATAATAATAATAATAATAATAATAATAGTATTTCTCCTAACAGCCATCCTAACACTAACAACACTCATTATTCCCTCCAAAACAGTTGTCGTACTATCATTGTCCGACTCTTTGTTGAACACAATGAACAAAATTCAAACTATTTAACTAATACAAATCAGCAAATTAATATTAATATCAGACCTCCAGCTTTTAATAAAGTACATACATAGATCGGCGCTACTTCAACATTAATTAAGAAAAGAATATCAAACCACATTTCTTCTTTTAACAACCATAATTCTAATAATAACCAAGTAACTTCTCTAACCACTTTAATTAAAAAACTTAACTCTAATAATACCCTCTTCTCAATAAAATGGACTATCATAAAAAAGTTAAGTCTTATACTCAAGACTCTAACTCATGTTGCCTCTGCACAACCGAAGCTATAACTATAATTACTTTCCCTCAAAGTAACAATATAATAAATTATAAAAACGAACTGATCTCATTCTGTAAACATAAGTCCAAATTTAATTATGGTAATTGTGAAATTACATAGCTATTTCTTTAACCGTTCAGATATATTTAATTTTTTTTAACATTATCGTTTTTTTTTCTACATACCTCCTTAATACTTTATAACTTAATAATCCTTTATTTTAATTCTTTATTTCTTCTTTGCTTGACCGGTTTTTTATCTGCAATTTCCGTTTTAGTCTTTAAATATTCCTATACATCTTTATATCCTGTATGTATATTTATATTTTACTATATGCATTTACTTACATACTTACTTGCTTTATATGAAATTTGCAGATACCGGCCATCCTCTCCCCTTTAAAATATTGTTTAATTTTATATATATATATATATATTTATTTATTCATTAATCTATTCATTTATTTGGGTTGAGAATACAGAAGTATCATATATAGCAAATATAAAAATATCTATAATCTCAGATGGGAGAACTGTAATTATCTCCCCTTTGTAATATAAATAAAACATACATTTTGTTAAAAGAAAAAATCCTGTAAGTAATTAACAACCAAACCTATATATATATATATATATATATATATATATATATATATATATATATAAGTATTTACTTCAAAAGTGCTCAATAGGTAATTACTATATATATATATATATATATAAATATATATATATATATATATATATATATATATATATATGTATATATATTAGTGATGGAACTATTCCAATATTTTTCCAGATTCTTATACAATTACCAATTCCTTGCTAATTTTCCGATTCCGATACAATTACCGATTTTGATTTCGATTCTTTATAAATCTCTAAATATTCAGCAACATAGTTGTTATTTATTCCCTCCCAATTTCATTAAAAAATATGCACAGATATTTTCTCAAACGTAAAAATACATTTGTGGGGAACGATTGATATATACTGGTAGTTTATCAATAAATAAATATTTATTATTTTGTCATTACTGCCAGCCGTGGAAAATTTTGTTTTAAAAAATCAAATAAAAAACACAATTAAAAGAATCGTGTTTGGCCTTGGAAAATAGGCACGAATTTTTCTGATTCGATATCGATTCCGATACCGATAAATGTTCCTAATTTTCCGATTCTGATTCCCGTTGTTCAGTATATGTTATAGCTATAGTAAGTATAGAGAATCTATATATCTATAAAAATGAACGTGTCTGTGTGTGTATGTGTGTCTGTGCATTTCCCTACGCAATAACTCTCTCAATCTACAGACACGACATTTGATATACAGGGTACTGAGATTTGGGGAAATGGATGTGATCGGGTTTCGGGCAGAAATTTAGCGATTAAGGGGTCAAAGTTCAACGATTTGACCTTTGAGAACTCTACCAAACTCCTCCGACAATTTTGGGTCTACACACTTGGAATTTTAGATATAGGGTCCTTGGAAATGGATCTAACTTAATAATGTGATTTGAGCCCAAAACAATAAATTTTAAGGGGTCATAATATAGGTCAAAGTTTTTAAAAAATTGACCGTTTTTATTTTGCTCAGCATATACCTCCAGACACCCGGGCAACGCCGGCCACCTTTGCTAGTAAATATATATATATATATATATATATATATATATATATATATATATATATATATATATATACTCGGTTTTTTTATATTCAAAAGTAATGGACTAATGAATTCAACGAGGTTGTTAGATAGTGCTCAATAAAAAGAGCTGATAATACTTGTTTATTGTTATATAAACATGCTCACATCCCGCTGCTACAAATAGCCACTTGTTTCAATCAAACAACAGATATCATCAAGCAGCGACTTGACTATTCAAAAGTTCAATGAATAAGCTTATAGCAGCGGGATGTGAGCATGTTTATATAACAATAAACAAGTATATATATATATATATATATATATATATATATATATATATATATATATATATATATATATATATATAAAGTGAAAGTGTCTGTGTGTGTCTGTCTGTCTGTGTACATTTCCCTACGCAATAACTCTCTCAATTTTTCGTCTACAGACTCAAAATTTAATATACAGCTTACTGAGATTTGGGAAAATCGATGTGATCCGTTTTTGGCCAGAAATTTGGCGATTAAAGGGTCAAAGTTCAACAATTTGACCTTTGAGAACTCTACCAATTCCTCCGACAATTTTAGGTCTACACACTTGACATTTTAGATATAGGCGTGTTGGACATGGATCTAATTTAATAATTTCGTTTGAGCCCAAAACAATAAATTTTAAGGGGTCATAATAGGGGTCAAAGTTTAAAAAAATTGACCGCTTTTAAAAAAAAAATTATTTGCGCAACATACACCTCCAAATACCCGGGCAACGCCTGGCACCCATGCTAGTTAATGTATAAAAGTGCAAGTGATTATACAAAATTAATGCATAAACGCACAAAAATTTAATACACGAGCGCGAAAACAAACATGGCGACCAGTGAAAACAATACGAAATATATTGAATAATGTAGGTCTTAACATCATGGCCCTTGGATTAAATGAAAAATCCTTCATCTAAGAGGGGTACACCCCTCTTATATGAAGGATTTTTCATTAAATCCAAGAAAAAAGTAGAAAGAAGTCGAAAAGAAAAAAATACAAGGAGGCGGTATGTAGTGTACAGGTCCACTTTTTTTTGTGAGTTAATAGCCTTAAAAATATTGGGAAGTAATAATTAATTAGGTAAATTTTAACGATGAGACTTTTTCAAAGAAAATCTTAAAAATAAAGTCCCCTCATACGTTTTTAAGTGTTTTTACGTATTTTGAAAATGTTTCAAATTCATGACCTCATCCCACCTGGTTCCTTCTTTTTGCCTTTCCCTTCCTCTGCCATTAAATTTGGACAAATTCTAACGATTACATGTCTCATTTACCGCTACGTGGCCAAGAAATGGGTTCTCATTTTACGTTAAATTTATATAGGAAAGTTATCCCCCACTTTAAAATGTTATTATTTTTAAAAAACATTCCTGCTTTTATATTACATTTAAATAGATAGATAGATAGAGAGAGAGAGAGAGAGAGAGAGAGAGAGAGAGAGAAAGAGAGAGAAAGAGAAAGAGAGAGATATGTAAATAATCGACTTTAGTAGTATCTTGATCAGGCAAAAAGTTTTTCTTTTTTTCAGTTTATTTACAAATGAAATATTTTTATTTTTATTTATATTAACTTTTGACTGAATGGAAGATTGTTTACTTGCACACACACGCACGCACACACACACACAGACACACACTTTATGTGTTTCGGAGTGTTCTTAGATAGGTTCTGTATCTTTTGTATCGATAAAAATCGAGAATCAATAATCGAAAAAATCTGATTAAAGCAGGAACAGCCCGATTTTAACGAAAGTTAACACCCTTATACAGCCTAACATCACAGATGGTTTAAGAAGTTTTATAACTGAGCTAGAAAAAGGGAACAGCGTATAAAATCAACAGTAGGTTCTTTGATAAGACAGAGCCACGTTCGAAATGAATGTTTATGCTTAGAGCACAAATGAACCATGATACTTGACTTGTGCATTTTAAACTTAAGTCAAGCCATTATGTAGATTACAATGTATTGTGGACTAAGTAACTGCAGGGAAATTCACTGATTTTGATGACAATTAAAGTATGTGAAGTGTTGAACATTCGTTCATCTTCATTCAATCTCCGCAATGTCGAGTCTCTCTGCTAATATATAGGATTCTACAGACAGCCTAAAGAATCCTAGAGTGGATGAAACGCGGATTATTCAGTGTAGCTTAATCGCCATATATATTTTATAACTTACTCCCTCTCTCTCTCTCTCTCTCTCTCTCTCTCTCTCTCTCTCTATATATATATATATATATATATATATATATATATATATATATATAAATAAGTAGTTAATAAAACATGTTAAAAAACACTTTTAAAAAGAGGTAAAAACATATTTTATTTTACAAAGGGAGCACAAAATAAGTGGATAGTCCTTAATCCGCGGAGTTTCGAAGAAATAAATTCCTTTTCATAAGAGGGTAGGATTTAGCTAAATGCAGGATCGGATTTTGCTTGCAAAAGTATTTAATGAAACTACAAATAAGTCATAGATCTTACTTTTATATATATCATAGATCTTACTTATATATATATATATCATAGATCTTACTTTATATATATATATATATATATATATATATATATCTGTAGGTCAGAGATGTCTCTGTAAACACGCGCATATATGCACATATTAGTATATGTACGAATATATGCGTATACATTCACACGTGTATATATATATATTTATATATATGCATATGTATGTATCTATATATATGAACATATATATATGTATCTCTCTTCTTTCCTCTCTCTCTCTCTCTCTCTCTCTCTCTCTCTGTGCTTAGGTAAACGCCCTTAATCTCTCACGATGAAAAAAACCCTCTTCGCTAGTCAAACGATTTTACGGGTTTTCAATACAAAACAAATATATTAAACAAACAGGTCGGGTCAAAGACAGGGTGAGAAAAAATTACACAGACACCAAAGTCCATCTATCAAATTGCTACTGAGCAAGATAGACAAATATTGTTGTAGAGGAAACGGTTTTGACATGGTCGTAGTCTCGATGGAGAATTAATAGCCTGACGAGCAAAGAAAATTACACCCTTTTTCTTATATATATATATATATATATATATATATATATATATATATATATATATATATATATATATATATATATATTTACGCATATTTATGTTTGTTTATTTATGTGTAGCTTTTTAAGTATGTCAGTATCTATCTATCTATCTATCTATCTATCTACCAGTCTGTGTATCCCTTTCCTCCTGCCATGCATATGATTAATTTATCTCTCTATTTTTATATTTATACTAGCAGTTTAGCCTGGCTTTGCTCGGACCCTATGTATATATACATTAAAACGTTTGACTAATGTCAAAGAAACCTATATCTAAAAGTTCAAGTGTTTAGACCCAAAATTGGCGTAGGAGTTTGGTAGCGTATGCAAAGGTCAACTCTGTCAACTATGACCTCTCGACAGCTAAATTTTCGCCCCAAAACTGATAAAAAATATTGCTGCATGTCTGAATACCCTTTATGTAAAATTTCAAATGTTTAGACACAAAATTGGCTGAATAGTTTGCAAGAAACCGTAAAGCTCAAATCTTTTGAACTCTGATCCCGTGGCAGCCAAATGTTGGGCCAAAAACCGATTAAAAAGCTTGCCCTATATTTGAATACACTTTTTGTAAAATTTAAAATGTTTAGACAAATAATTGGATGAGTAATTTGGTAGAGACCGCGGAGGTCATTGTTTTAAACGTTGGTCCCAATTTTGACCCTTTGATATTTATTGTTTTGAACGCAAATAAAATTAAAGCGTAGATACATGTCCAAGTAACCTACATCTAAAAGTTCAAGTGTTTAGACCCAAAACTGGCGGAGAAGTTCGGTAGAGTTTTCAAGGGTCAATTCGTTAAACTTCCGCCTTTGACAGCAAAATTTCTGTCCGAAAACCGATTAAAAATATTTTGCCAAATCTAAATACCCTTTATGTCTAAATCCTGAGACTGGAAACTGAAAATTGAGAGAGTAGTTTGGTAGGAAAATGTACACACACAGACGCGCGCGCGCGCACACACACACACACACACACACAGAAAATTTCACTTTTATAGATATACTAGCAGTTCAGCCCGGCTTTGCTCGGGACCTATATATTGTTCATAAATTTTATGTGCATATGTATATATATATATTAAAAAGTTTGATTCATGTCCAGATAACCTACATTTAAAATTTCAAGTGTTTAGACCCAAAATTGCCGGAGGAGTTTGGTAGAGTCTGCAAAGGTAAACTCTTTCAACTTTGACCTCTTGGCAGCGAAATTTTCACTCAAAAAATGATTAAAATCTTGCGACATGTCTGAATACTTTTTATGTAAAATTTCAAATGTTTAGATCCAGAATTGACTGAGTAGTTTGCAAGAGACCGCAAAGGTAAAATCTGGTCAACTTTGACCCTTTGGCAGCCAAATTTTGGGCCAAAACCCGATTAAAAAGCTTGCACTATATATCAATACACTTTTTGTAAAATTTCAAATGTTTATACCAAAAATTGGCTAAGTAATTTGTAGAGACCGAAAAGTTAAAATTAAAAAAAACAAACTTTAACACCAATTTTGACCCTCTTAACATTTATTGTTTTGGGCTCAAATCAAATTACAAAGTTTCATCCATGTCCAAGTAAACTATATCTAAAATTTCAAATTGGCGGAGGAGTTCGGTAGAGTTTTCAAGGGTCAATTCGTTGAAGTTTGATTCATTGACAGCAAAATTTCTGGCCAAACCCAAATTCAAAAGATTTCCCCAAATCTTAATACCCCTTATGTCAAATCTCGAGTATGTAGACTGAAAATTGAGAGAGTAGTTTGATAGAGAAATGTACACACACAGACACGCACACACAGACAGAAAATTTCCTTTTTATCGATATATAGATAAATAATTCGGTATATTCTCACATATTTATATATATTCGATCAATCTGTTTAAACACTCTATTCATTTATATCTATTTTTCATGTCTATCTTCATGTTTAGCTTTTTAAGTGTTTTAATATCCATGTGTTCATCAATTCATTCATTTATCTATCTCCCTATCTATGGATGTATGTATAACATACATGATGATTGCAAAGTCTTGTCAGACGAGTGCCACTCCCTCAGGCATTTAAAATCCATGAGCCCAAATGCCTGAGGGAGTATCTATACAAAGATGATGTTACAGAGTCTTAGCTATGTACGACAGCTAAGTCTCTCTCTCGATTCAAAATGCTGAGATCCAGCAACAAGCAAGAGCAAGATAGCCAGCAACAAATTAAACTGCAGACCAGCTTAATGCGGGTACTGGTCTCCCGCTTTGTTTTTTAAATCAGAGATTTGCTTCTCCTAGAAAGGTTGCCTTCACCACGGTTTACGGGAGTCCTCTCCACCTCAATACACACACACACACGCACGCACACACACACACATACACACACACACACACACAAATATACACTGTGCTAAGTGGCCGTTGACCAAGAAAAAGAGTTCATTCGCCCTACATACATACACACATACATACATACATACATACATACATACATACATACATACATACAATAACAGGCCATCGCCATTCAATATTTTAAGTTATAAAGCTTAACCATATTACTTTCCATGCTCGCATTTTCTATTGCAATTGGGAATTCAAAATAACAGACTATCGTCATTCAATGTTCCACAGCGACCATGCACAGTGTGTGTGATATGTTGTAAGGTATGCAGCTCTACATCTGGACTGAGAATATACATGGTTATGCACAAAGACAATATTCGTCATCCGGATCCAATCAACCCCGTTGAGACATTGAACTTGGTGTGTCATGTATGTCATCGTTCCAGTAAGTCAGCTTCAGGCCTTAAAAGTCACCTGAGGACATCTGAGAGTATGCTTAATGCAGTACATGAATCTTGAGACGGCAATCATCTGTGAAGATGTTGCAATCATGTATGTATGTATGTATGTATGTATGTATGTATGTATGTATGTATGTATGTATGGGGTGGAGAGAGCTCCCGTAAGCCGTGGTGAAGGCAACCTTTCTAGGAGAAGCAAATCTCTAATTTAAAAAACCATAAAGCGGGAGATCAGTACCCGTATTAAGCTGGCCTGCAGTTTAACTTGTTGTTGGCTATCTTGCTCTTGCTTGTTGCTGGATCTCAACATTTTGAACCGAGAGAGAGACTTAGCTGTCGTACAAAGCTAAGACTCTGTAACATCATCTGTGTATAGATACTCCCTCACGCATTTGTCTATTAAAATGGTCCTGTGGCGATGGAAGTCATTTTTGGGCTCGTATCTGAGGAAGTGGCACTCGTCTGACAAGACGTTGCAATCATCATGTATGTATGTATGTATGTATCTATCTATCTATCTATCTATCTATTTACGAATCTATTAATTTATCTATATATCTAACTAGCTAGATAGCTACATAGATAGAGAGCTAGTTAGATATAGTTAGCTCCTTTAGGACTTCTATTCCAGTCATCTATCTATCTATCTATCTATCTATCTATCTATCTATCTATCTATCTATCTATCTATCTATCTATCTACTTACCTACTTAATTTCATTCTTTCGTGCCAGTGATTAATAATTAAAGCACACAATAAAAAAACAAAAACAAAAACAAAATGACAATATTAAAGATATAACAATAAAATGCGTAAAAATTAGATATAGCAAAAATAACAAAAAATACAACAACCGGAAATAGTAATTACCAAATTTTTAAAAATAAGAAAAGTTAATGACGAATAGAAAAGTTGTAACTGTATAACTCGTGCACTGTGTTTACTACAAAATAAATGTCTGATCAAAAGTATTTTTGACAAATCTATAATATTTGTCAAATCAAACCCAAACTAGATATTACGATCTTTTGTTGGGAGCAATCCTGTCATTTGCTAACGAAAACTAGGGGGAAATAACAATGGATGGGATTCATTAACTAGCTATAGTAAACATCACGTGTATATATGAAAACACCCAGCAATACGAATTCCATGCATTCTACTCTGACGATTCCCTACGAGGACGAAACCTTGAAGCCTTTGTGTGGCTTAATTGCTATAAGCATATTTTTATAACTTTCTCTTTTTCTCTTAATATATCTGTTATAGTCTCTGTCTGTCTGTCTGTCTGTCTCTCTTATATATATATATATATATATATATATATATATATATATATATATATATATATATATATATATTATACTAGCATATATACTAGCATAGAGGCCTAGTGTTGCTCGGGATGAATGAGAATCTATGGATGTTTCACATTTACAATACTTTATTGTCATATGCCCGTAGGTTAATTCCGATAAAACACCTACATAAGAACACTCACAAACACAGAAAGTTCACTTGTGCGAAATTTAATAAATACAGACCCATCTGTTTCGGAGTCCACAGGGAACTCTCTCGCACACAGACATGCAGACAAAGTGCCATATATATATATATATATATATATATATATATATATATATATATATATATATAAACTGCGTCAGTCGCTTTATTGCAGATTAGTAAAATATCAACATTTCACTAAATATATGTCACAAAAAATAAAAAAAATGTATAATAAAATGACTGCTTTAAGGTTAGTTATTTCCCAAAATTTTATTCAAATTCATGCGATATGACATTTCATTCTTTATCAAGGAATTTCCACTGTCCATGGTTTTATTGCAGGATTCTTAAATTGTTGTATTAGGGCAAAATACAATGCCTAGTCATGAAAACTTTACTTTCTATTATATTTTTCTATTAAAGAATAATAAACAAAAGCACATCCGAGGTGCTAAGCCTCAAATGAATGAATTATTTATCGCCATATCCACCAGTTTTGTCCACCGAAGAAGTTTGATCTGAAAATGGGTTCTGGTTCTGGCGACATCAACTACTTTCCTCCACAAGGCATCCTTTGAAGTTAATTGCTCTCCTCCCTCATACACACCTCTTTCTAATATTGACTAGAAATGTTCAATGAGGTTAAGATCCGGAGAACTCGTTGGCCAGCTCATGAGGGTTTCTCTAAAAGAAAGCCCATAGATTCCAGGAAGGCTGCAGTCACCCTACCAGAATGAAATGGTGCATTATCATGCATAAAAATCATCTGAAAGCGACGTGACAATGGTAGGTCATCAATCAATTTTTAGCCCTTTAGCAGCTCTTTTTTTCGGATAAAAACTGATAAAAAGTTTTCCACATGTCTGAATCCCCTATAAACGAAATTTAAAGTCTGTACGTCAAAAATTCGTTGAGTATATAGGTTGACAATTTCCCCAGCGACGTACATATTCCCAACCACGCCGACAAGCATCAACACGGCGCGTGTTCACTGTTGACGTTCCTAGATGCCGGAAAAGCTTCTACTCTAATAGTTTCTTCCCTCAGACTGGTAGATTTTGAAGTTCCCTCCCTGTTTTCTGCTCCACTGACTATACTAATCTGCAGAAGTTTAAATGTAATATGAACATACATCTCGCTGCTGAACTCCCCATAGTCCCTAGTGAGACCGACTCCAAATATTAACTCTTTACTTTCTAAATGGCTATATGCCTTGTTTCAGGCGAAAAAGAGTAAAAACAGAGAAAATAAGAAGTGTTCTTTTGAAGAAAATTTAAATGAAATTTTAATTAAGATTTAAATTTGAAAATTAAGCAAAATACCGTTATAATCCTTGTCATTAAATTTTTTTCAGATGAAATATCTTTAACGCTGAAAGTTGTTTCTTATAAATAAAAGTTACCCTCTTTTTACCAGTGTCGTTCCAAAAGTAGGGTCTCCTATTTAAAACTCAAAGACGTAAACATTGAAGAGCTACGAAAACGGGAGTGATACCATTAAAACTAGCGGCCTTTTGTGCTCCAAAGTTTATTTTTCTACATAGTCACCACGATTCTCAATGCACTTTTGCAAGTGATTGGGTGGTGGTTGTGCATGGACGTCCGGTGTGCGCTTTGTCATTGACATCTTTTTCATCACTCGGAAACTGATGAACCCATCTGCTAACTGTCGAGAGCATCGACTATGTAAACGTTCAACAGGCGTCGGTAAATGTTGATCGATTCAATTTTTCTGTATGGAGGAATTCAATGACACACCACTGTTCTGATGCACAGACATAACAAGAGCTGTTTTCTTAGATTCTCACACCGCCAATATTTACAACAGAGAGATGGAAGGTTCCACAGATGAGTATATATATATATATATATATATATATATATATATATATATATATATATATAACTACTTCATTTACTCACATACATTTAATATACGAAAGTATAGATTTATGCGTAAACTTTAAGTATTTACTTCAAAAGTGCTCAATACATAGGTAGAGCTAGTTAGTAATTTATAAAATATATATGGCGATTAAGCTACACTGAATATTCTGCGTTTCATCCACTATAGGATTCGTCAGGCTTATGCGCATGAGCCTGACGAATCCTATAGTGGATGAAACGCAGAATATTCAGTGTAGCTTAATCGCCATATATATTTTATAAATTACTATATATATATATATATATGTATATATATATATATATATATATATATATATATATATATATACTAGACTGCCTAGCTAGTTATGTAATAATAATTATACATAATTAATGTATAGAGGTGCAAGTGAGTATACAGATTTAATGTATAAATGCACAAAAATTGAATGCACACGCGCGCGAAAAAAAACAAACAAACGTGGCGACCAGTGAAAACAATACGCAATTTCGCGAGTGCGCAAAACTGAATGCATGCGCATACGAAAACAAACTTGCGACCAGCAAAAACAATACGAAATACATTGGATAATAAAGTCTTAACATCATTACCCTTAGATAAAATGAAAAATCCTTTATATAAGAGGGGTATAATCCGTTGAAAAAAATTGAAACAAAAAAGAAAAGAACAATACAGGGAGTGGGTGCGCATTGTACATTTCAACCCTAGTTGTGTGTGTGTGTGTGCGCGCGCGTGTGTGTGTGTGTGTCTGTGTGTGTGTGTTAACAGCCTTAAAAATATCAGTAAATAATAATTAACTGATTAAGTAATATTTAACGGTGAGACCTTTTCAAAGCAAATCTTAAAAAAATGAAAAATCTCCCTCACACACGTTTTGAAGTGTTTCTACGTATTTTAAAGATATTTGGAACTTATAACCCCTCTCCACCCCATTTCCCCTTTTTGTCCCCACCCCCGCCACAAAATTTGAAAAAAATGCTAACGATTACATGTCTCTCTACAATCGTCAAGAAGTGGAGTGTCATTTTACGGTAAATTTATACAGGAAAATGATCCCCCGCGCTAAAATGTTAACTTTTAATTATTAAAAAAAAAATCCTTCTTTAAAGGCCGTTGAAACATATTAGCAAAAAAAAAAAAAGATTTTTATTTCTTTTTAGGAGGTAAACTACGCTGGGTTGAGTCGCAAAAAATCCATTTTTTTTAAATATGTAAATTGATCAAGTAGTTTTGTTATTAGAAAAACATATTTGCTTTGTTTTTTGTTTGAAAACAATTCCAACTTAGTATATATATATATATATATATATATATATATATATATATATATATATATATATATATATATATATATATATATATATATATATATATATCAAAAGTACCCGTCGTTGACTGGGTTCAAAAACAGCCTACAGAAAATGGACTCTGATTTATAAAAGTATGATAGGCTATGAAAAGGAAGGGTTGTAAAGAGATAGCTTCGAATTCGGGGGTATCCAAACCAAAGCAAAATATGATGAAAGTAAAAATAAAATAGATAAACCTCATAATTTATTATACCATACCTGTTCACACTGAAACACTTATCACAATATTCTGTGGATCTATATTAAAAAACCTTGTTAAACTTTGTGACATATTTCCATTCTATGGAGGCCAGGCGCGAACGCAAACCCCACAATTTTATTATACCATCCCTATTTAAGTTAAAACATACTTATCAAAGTATTCTTAAATTTTTATTTCCATACTTTGTGGACCAGGCGCGAACGCAGACCCACAACTTTAATGAACCATCGTTCTGCAGGATCAAACATACCCATTCCTGTGTCTCGATGCATCTTCTATCATTATATGTAATCAGTTTTTTAAAATAGTCAACCATATAGGAGCCTATTCGTGACCACACACACACACACACACACACACACACACACACACACACACACACACACACACACATTCAGCCTTATATATATATTTATGTTTAAATCATTTTTTTTTTAACTCAACGGGGTTAAATTACATTTATTAGTAAGGAAAACACGTTAAAATAAGTTAAAACACAAAAAATATTGTTTACCTTGTCTATGCTTTGAATAGCAGCAGTGGCTTCAAATATCAGGTAAGCAGACGAATATTTTAAATTGGAAGTCCTCAACCGAATGGACGATTTAAACGTCTAAGGAAGCAAGTACGCAAGCAAGCTGATCTGAGTTTTATAATTATTATAGATATATAAAAGTGAATAATGGTATGTTTAATCCAAATGAAGAGATCTTTATTAATATTTTCTTATCAAACTTCAAAACAATTTCTTATTAAACTTTGAACTTTATTAATGTTTTCTTATCGAAAGTCAAAACAGTTTCATATACAAACAAACAACTAAAAATAAACATGCAATTATCAGGATCATAGATGTGACACATTAGAAGACCAAGAATCACTCTTTGAAGAACCCTCGAACAAAAAACACAAAAAACGTTTACGTACATCTTAGTTTTTCATAGGAAGCAAAGATTGTGTCATAATTGATCAATCATAGTTAATGTACATATTAATTTGGTGCACAAATAATGTTTCTTAATCATATATATATATATATATATATATATATATATATATATATATATATATATATATATATGCGTGTATATCTAAAAAGACAATTTTTTTGCCCCAACCTAATATATAGATGACGACATGTTATTCATTAACATTTATTAAGAACAGTAGAAAGTGAATATACTTTTGGCAGCCTCATAACTCTCGCTTCCCTTATTTTGTCCTTTAGTCCTCACATTCCATGAGGGATGTTTCAGACAAAGAGGGATTGATGTATTTTGGGTCAGAATCTATAATATCTAATGCTTATTATTGGCAAGTTTTTGACCTTGTAGTAATTCCTTACATTAAGTGGCTTCATGCTTTATCTGGAGCGATTTCCATAAAAGAGTCAGTTTGCAGTTTATTTCCAACCCCACACTCACTTTAGAATGACGACTGCTATAAGTTTTCGGGTCTGCTGAAAACGAATATAACATTTAAAACACTGGCAGAAAATCAGTTTTCCTTATAACAGGACCTTCATTATCCAATGCAACCTCTGTTGTTTTCAGTGCTCGTCATGTTTTTCCATGCAAGCGCGTATTCAATGTTTACACGCGTGTAAAAACTGAATGTACACAGGTAACGTAAATTCACTCCAATGTTACCTCCTCCATGCTTATGCTGAACAGGACCTAACATTGTCCAGAAGGAGATACAGAGATAGATAGATAGATAGAGAGAGAGAGAGAGAGAGAGAGAGAGAGAGAAAGAGAGAGAGAGAGAAGAGAAGAGAAGGAGAATGATAAGACAGTTCGGATGAGGCTTTTGAGCAAACTGCGAATGTCAATCATGACTTAAGATCGATAATAAATTAATTAAGGCTCGAAGATGTCCGTAGCCTAGAGCGTCTTCTGACCGAATAGAGGACTAAGTCAACATCTTAATAAATGGAGACGATTGAGAACAGAGGATCTCAGTGACGGAAGCACTGGCCGTCAAGAGGTAAAATTTAATTTTGCTGCTGTAAAATGTGATTTGACTTCATAACACACATGCACCACACTATATTGGGCCTCTCCTCAGTGGGGATGTATATTATATAGAAGAGACGAGAGCTAGCAAGTATCGATTGCTAGTCAGAATTTTGATAAATTTCTCATTAGTACATGTTAAAATAACCTAGGGTGACGCGAGGAAGCGGGGGGGGGGCGGCAACACATCAAACTCCATAGATGAAACATTGTTTCTGTGCAGCTAATTCTACCCTTTGCGACCAAGGCTGCCAACCCTCAATATTTCCTCCTGTATCAGAAAACACGCTATGTGATATACATATATGTACGTGATGTTGCTAAGCTAATCAAAAACCTTGATTCCAGTAAAGCAACTGGCCCTGACGGTATTCCAATTATAGTACTCAAAAAACTTCAACCAGAACTAGCGCCCATACTTACAAAACTGTTTAAACGTTGTCTTAAGGAGAATTGCTTCCCATCACCCTGGAAAATCTCATCAGTATGCCCTGTATTTAAGAATTCAGGTGATCGCTCATCCCCCTCTCAGTACAGGCCAATAAGTCTCCAGTGCGTCATGAGTAAGTTGCTGGAATCTGTGTTAAATACAGAAGTAATCAACCATCTCAGCAAAAAAAAATAACCTTCTTAATGACACACAATATGGTTTCCGTTCTGCTAGATCTACAACAGATGTGCTTACAGTTATATCTCATAGGAGTAGCAAATCTCTCGACGGAGGCAACCTTTCTAGGGCAATTGTTCTTGACATATCTAAGGCCTTTGATAGGGTATGGAATAAATGTTTACTTCACAAGATCTCTAGCTATGGTATATCTGGAAATGTCTTCTCAATTATTAAATCATTTCTTTCTGATAGGTTCATAAGAGTAGTAGTTGAAGGGCAAAAATCAGAAGCTCACAGTATTAATGCTGGTGTCCCTCAGGGGTCCATCCTGGGCCCAACTCTTTTCCTGATTAACATTAATGATCTTCCAAATCACATCCTTTCATCATTCGTAGCCATTTATGCTGATGACAATACCATTTATGGTAGCACATCTAAGACCGTAAACGACCAAGTTCTCTCCGATTCTCTCTCCTCTGATCTTGAGCACGTGGTACAATGGGAAAAGGAGTGGCTGGTTACTTTTAATGCATCTAAAACCAAGCTTCTCTCTTTACATCATCAACATTCTGAACCACATCTGGCATCAATTGAAATGAATGGTTCTCGTCTTCAGGAGGCCTCAAGTTTTGACAAGCTTCTGGGCTTGACCGTTACTCCTGATGTTAAATGGAACACGTACATCAAATCTGTTGCCGCTGGAAAAATAGTGGGATCCTTCTATCGATTCAGTAGATATCTCACTGCTGATGCAATTCTCTATCTATATAAGAGCCAGATACGCCCAAGGATGGAATACTGTTGCCACATCTGGGAAGGAGCTGCTAGAAAGGACTTGTCCTGCCTTGATATACTTCAAAATAGACTTCGTAGCCTCGTAGGAGATGTCCTTTTCTCTTTTATTTTTTTGGGCAGTTATAAATCGATTTAAAAATATGTACTGTTTAACATTAAAATGCCACTTTTTTGCTCCCCTCCTGCAGAAAATCGATCAGTTGACGCACTTCTGATGGACCTTTTGGGCTAATTTTTCGATATTTGTCGTCCGGAGGGTGGAGCTTTAATATGATACCAAGTTTCTGAATTTTTGTTCCGTCGGTCAAAAGTTTTTAGCAGACACACAAACATACATACATACATACATACATACATACATTTTCGCTTTTATATACATAGATAGAGATAAAAGTTATTTAAATAATTTTTTTCACGTTTTTCTACTTGCATTTATTCTACATAAAGTAAAGATAAAAGTTGTTTAAATTATTTTTTTCACGTTTTTCTACTTGCTTTAATTCTACATAAATAAAGATAAAAGTTGTGTAAATTATTTTCTTCCTAATTTCTTTTTAGTTGTAGAAATATTAATAACAGTTTTTTCGTTTACATTTTCCGACTTGCTTGTTTTGCCTCGGTTGATTTCGTTTCACTAGATCTCAAGATTGATTGCAAGGTCAAGGTTTATACTCGCGCTATGAACTTCCAGGTGACAGCCATCTTGAATTTTATTCATTCAATGTTTACACGTATTTAATTGTGCATTTCTCTAGTTTCGATAGGTAAAATAAATTAACTTTTTACTCGAAATGACTCCTCCTGTAATAATGTTTAAGATAAAAAAAACAAAAACATTTTAAATGCCTACACAGACTTATTTTTCTCATATCACCCACAAACATTCACAGTAAGAAAAATTGTTGATAGTGGTTGTAGCTAGACAAGCGTTTGTTGCGAACGTTTTATAGGGGAAGGCAGATATAAATTGCAACTTTGTCGTGTTTCCTTTCTTTCTAACGTACTTTTTTATAAACGTTTAGTTATTCCTTTCTCCCATTTATCCGCTCTCCACTCTCTCTACACCGCTCTTACATCACGTGATTGCCTATCTGCCGGTCTGCTCTGCATAAAACGTAGTCAAAGATGAAAATATATATATATATAAAAAAACATTGATGATCTAATGGTAGAAACAATAAAAAGGTGCTGAAACAAGAAAAAAAATTAATGAGATGAACGGCCATTTTCCGTGTGTGAATCGGGTGGATGGTAATTTTTAGTAGACGGATGGCGTTCGTAGCGTTGGTTTGATTACAAAATAAGAAACAAAGAGCGAACATCTCAGCCCCCCCCAAAAAAAAACGCAATCTAGATTGACCCGTGTGAATAAAAAGAAAATAATGATTTTTTTCTTAATTTATGTTTTATTTTTTCTTTTAAATTTTTTGTTTTTCTTTACTTTCTCTCTTCTAATTTCTTTTCTTTCTTTTTCTTTTTCGTATCCGTCTACTTTTTTCTTTTTTCTTTTAGTTTATTTTTGTTTAATTTTCTTTTTTTTTCTTTTCCCCCTTTTTCTTTCTCTTCTTTCGTATCTGTTACCTTTTCTTTTCGTATTTTAATCTATTTTGAAATATTTTAATTTGTTTGATTTTCTTTTTTTTTTTCATTTTTTTCCTCTCATATTCTTGTGTCCTTTTTTTTCTTTTCTGTTTATCCTTGCCATTGTGTCTCTATTTCAGTTATATACGTTTTTTTTCTTTTTTTGTTCGTATTATTCTCTTTTTATTATTGTCTTTTTGTTCATTTTTACTTTTTAACCTTCCTTTTTTTTCTTTTCCGCTGTAGTTTTTCTCAACCATTCTGATTTCTTTTCTTTCTTTTTCTTTCGCTCTTTTTCTTTTCTTTCTTTTTCTTTCGCTCCTTTTCTTTTCTTTTCTTTCTTCCCTTTTCTTTTTCTTTTTCGTACGCATCGCATTTAAAAAATATTTACGTTTTATAATTTTTGTTTGTTTATTCTTTAACTATTTATTTTCTCTTCTTTCCTTTCCGTCTCCGTGGCTTTTCTTATTTTTTTCTTTTTATTTGGCTTTCTTCTCTTTTTTCTTTTCCTTTTTCTATCCTATTATTTTCGTGTTATTTTCTTTTTGTTTTACTTTTTTTTTATCCGTTTACTTCTATTTTTTCTTTTTTTTAATTATTTTTTCTTTCCTTTTAGCGGCCATCTTTTATTTTTTTCTTTATGTTTTTCCATTTTTTTCGTTTTTTTCCTCTCTGTTTTTCTTCCCTTTTTCACTAACCTTTTTTCCTATCTATCGCATTTTTTTCTTTATCGTTTTAAAATACAGTGTATAATTTTGATTGGTTATATTTTCTTTCCATTCCATATCTCTCTTTTCATTTTCTTTCACTTTTGGTCCTCTAACAAAAGGAGAGTGGACCTGCAAACTTACCCTTATCCGTTCATCCGTTCGTCCGTTCGTCTGTTCGTCTGTCCGCACTTTTCTCAATAACTATGCCTTGGAATTTTTTAAAATTTTGCACAAACATTAAACATAATATGAGTAAAAAAGTAACAGAACGGATTTTCCGGGAAAACTCTGGTTTCTGAAAAGTTGTAACTAACTGATTTCTATATAATTTTGTTTGTCTATATTTCGTGAGAACTCCTGGGCGAGCCCCAGGGGCTCTTTTAGGGCTAATAAAAACGCTCCATTTCTGGGACTATTTTACCATATTTGTCCAAAATTTTCTGTGTATGTCTATTTAGCAGTTTTGCATGGTGCTGACCTCAAAATTAAATATGTTAAGACCTTTGGGACTTTTCGCGCTAAATGGAGGTGCAAATGATGGACTTTTTTTTTTGCATGATGCAGAACTCAAATTTACATATGTTAAGGGCTAAAATTGCACCGCCTGTTAATTTTCACCAGGGTTTGACCTCCTCTGGGGACTTTTGGGGCTAAATGGTGAGGGTACAAATACTGAACTTAGTCATTTTTTATGCCTCGTTCACTGTGCACTCAAGGGGGACCATGCATGCTTCACTTGTTTTACATAGGAATCACCACTTATCAAGGTCCAGAGGCCACTCGAGGATAAGGATTATTGAGTGTATAGCAGTCAATTGGATAATATTGTAGTAATCGTTAGTAGTGGAAATTTGGTAAATTGGACTACTTAAGGGGACGGTTCATCAAGAATTTGTTTACGTTGGGCTTGAAGACTACCAAATTGTAGTCAGCTGAAAAACAGGCACACGGAAGAGAGTTTCACAGGCGTGCAGTTCTAAGAAAGAAGCTTTGTTCATGGAATCCACGTTTAGGTTTAGACACAGATAATTTTTTTTGTATGTTTTTTCTATTCGTTTATCGTTTTCTTTTTCTATTTTTAGTTTTGTTTTATTTTATTTCATTTGTCTTTTTTCTTTTTGTTTGTTTTCTATTTCTTCTTTCTTTCTTCTTTCTTTCTACTTTCTTTCTTTCGTTTCCCTCATTTTTCATCTTCGCATTTTTACATTCTTTTTTGTTTTTGTGCAATATTCTTTTAATATTTTAGATCCTAGTTTTTTTCTCTTCTCATTTTTTCCCATAAATGTTCTAGTTGTTTTTATTACTTGACAGTCACCACTTATCAAGACCCGAATGCCACTCAAGGATAAAGGTTAATAAATGTAAGGTGGTAGTGTAGTGATCGTTAATTGTGTAAATTGGGTAGAATTCAATTATTTATGGGAACAGCTCAACAAGAACTTGTTTACATTGAATTTGAAGGCTATCATGTTGTATCCAATCGGGAAACATGCCAGCGGAATAATGTTCCACTGGTGGACAGTTCTGAGATAGAAGCTTTGTTCATGGAATCTGCGATTAGATTTAAGCACAGTTAGAGAGTGTGGAAATCGTTTATAGTGGTTGTAGCTAGTCGAGTCTTTTTTGTGAAAGTTTTGCAAGGAGGAACCATAGATTGGAGTTCAGTCGAGGACTTGCCGTGATAGAGCAGAGACAGGCCCGAAACGTCTCTTCTGTGGGAAAGAGGTTGCTTTCCTTCTATATTTATTCTTTCATTCTTTCCTCACTTCTTTTTCGGTTTTCTTTCTTTAATGCTTATCACTGTGCGCTCTTCCTTTTCTTTTTTACATAGGAATCAGGGCTAAAGAGTGTACAGCAGTCAATTGGACAATATAGTAATTGTCAGTAATGGAAATTCAGTAAATTTGTTAACTTAGGGGGGACGGCTTATCAAGAACTTGTTTACATTGGACTTGAAGACAACCATATTGTAGTCATCTGGAAAGCAGGAAAACGGAAGACAGTTCCACAGGCGTGCAGTTCTAAGAAAGAAGCTTTGTTCATGGAATCTACGTTTAGGTTTAGGCACAGATAAAGAGTGGGGAGAATTATTGATAGTGTTTTCAGCTAGAGGAGTGTTCTTTGTGAAAGTTTGGCGAGGGGGGGGACCATAGATTGAAGTTCAGTCGACCACTTGCCATGAAAAATAACGATAAAGCAGAGACAAACTCGCTACATCTCTTCTCTGAGAAAGAGATTGCAAGGAAGAAAAAAAGGACATCTTCTATGAGGTTACGAAGTCTATTTTGAACTCTATTAAGTCAGGACAAGTCCTTTCTAGCAGCTCCTTCCCAGATGTGGCAACAGTATTCCATCCTTGGACGAACTTGGCTCTTATATAGATAGAGAATTGCATCAGCAGTGAGATATCTACTGGATCGATAGAAAGATCCCACCATTTTTCCAGCGGCTTTGGCAACAGATTTGATGTACGTGTTCCATTTAAGATCAGGAGTAAAGGTAAAGCCCAGAAGCTTGTCAAAACATGACGCCTTCTCACGACGAGAACCATTCATTTCAATTGATACCTGATGGGGATCAGAGCGTTGATGATATAAAGATAAAAGATTGCTTTTAGATGCATTAAAAGTAACCAGCCACTCTTTTTCCCATTGTACCACAGACTCAAAATCAGAGGAGAGAGAATCGGAGAGAACTTGGTCGTTTACGGTCTTAGATGTGCTACCATAGATAGTAGTGTCATCAGCATAAATGTCTACGAATTATGTAAGGATGTGATTTGGAAGATCATTAATGTAAATCATGAAGAGAATTGGGCCCAGGATTGAACCCTGAGGGACTCCAGCATTAATACTGTGAGCTTCTGATTTTTGCCCTTCAACTACTACTCTTATGAACCTATCAGAAAGAAATGATTTAATAATTGAGAAGACATTTCCAGATATACCATAGCTAGAGATCTTGTGAAGTAAACCTTTATGCCATACCCTATCAAAGGCCTTAGATATGTCAAGAGGAATTGCCCTAGAAAGGTTGCCTCCGTCGAGAGATTTGCTACTCCTATGAGATATAACTGTAAGCACATCTGCTGTAGATCTAGCAGAACCGAAACTATATTGACTGTCACTAAGAAGGTTATTTTTGTTGAGATGGTTGATTACTTCTGTATTTAACACAGATTCCAGCAACTTACTTATGACGCACAGGAGACTTATTAGCCTGCACTGAGAGGGGGATGAGCGATCACCTGAATTCTTAAATACAGAGCATACTGATGAGATTTTCCATCAACTACTACTATTATGAACCTATCAGAGAGAAATGATTTGATAATTGAGAAGACATTTCCAGCTATACCATAGCTAGAGATCTTGTGAAGTAAATCTTTGTCATACCCTATCATATGCCATACCCTATCATATCCCATACCCTATCAAAGGCTTTTGATATGTCAAGAGCAATTGCCCTAGAAAGGTTGCCTCCGTCGAGAGATTTGCTTTCTCCCTTTTATACTATTCCCTCGTTTTTTACATTTTTTATTAGTGTTTTTTTTTCATGAAATCATGCAATCCGTTCTAAAATTGCTTTATTCGTCATTTCTTTCTTTTTTCTTTCCCACTCTCTTTCTCTCTTTCTTGAATACTTTATACCTGACGATTTTTTCTTCAGTTTTAGCTTTACATACAGCGAAATAAGTACGGCACAATCATGTTGACACACCAGTTCCCGTCAGATCACCGAAGTTAAGCAACGATGAGCCTGGCCAGTACCAGACGGGTGACCATTTGAGACTTTCATGTGCTGTATATGCTCTCCGCTTATCTCGGCATTGTTTCCAATCGTCCTGGACTTTTCCTTGCCACTGGACTCAAGCAGTGCCGATTCAGGAGAGGGGTGGTTGTGAATTGTGTAACCCTTGCCACACAATTACACGCGCAGTTGCCCCTACAGGGAGTATCCATTGTCTTTTGAGACTGAACGGAAGCATCATTGACAGCGAAATAAGTCATCAATTGCTTTGCCATCATCATCATCATCATCATCTTTTTCTTGCTTCCCTTCTTTGCTTCCTCTTTATATCCTTGCCGTCTCATTCTTCTTTTTGTCCTTTCTCATCTCGTCTTTTACGTCATCTTCTTCTTCTTCTTCTTCTTCTTCTTCTTTTATTTCCTAATACTCTTAATTTTCTTCTTTTTCTTCCGTTTTTCTCTTCGTCTTCTTCTTTCTATTATTTTTCTTATTTGTCTCCTCATTTCCTTATTTTCCGTTTTCTTCTCTTTCTCTTCCATTTCAACTTCGTCTTTCTCATTTTCTTATCTTGCTCCTCCCCTTTTTTTCTTTCTTCTTCCTCGTTTTGTTTTTCCACATTTCTTCCTCTTTTTTTCATCGTCTTCCCCATCCTCTTTTCCTACTTTTTCCTTTTTCTTCCTCCTTTTCTCCCTCTTTCTCTACTATTTCTTTTTCTCTTTGTCTTACTTTTCTCGTGGCCATTTTCTACTCCTTTACCTTCTCATTCTTTTTCCTCATCCTCCTTTTTCTTCATCCTGTTTTCTTCTTCTTCTTCTTCTTCTTCTTCTGCTTTCGTTTCTTTTATTGTTCTTTCTTTTGTCTTTCTTCTTCGACCCTTCTTCTTTTTCTTCTTTCTTCTTTTTCTTCTTCTCTTTTTTTCTTATATTTCTTCTTTTTCTTCGACTTCTCTCTTATTTTCTTTCGCCGTTGTTTCCTTTTTCTCGCGACCATTTCCTTGTCCTGTCCCTCCTCCTCCTCCTCCTCCTCCTCCTCCTCCTCCTCTTCCTCTTCTTCTTCTTCTTCTTCTTCTTCTTTTTTCGTTTCTTTTGCTGTTCTTTCTTTTGTCCTTCTTCTTCGTCTCCTTCTTTTTTTCTCTTTTTCTTCTTCTATTTTTTCTTTTTTTATAAATCTTCTTTTTCTTCGACTTCTCTTCTATTTCCTTTCCACTTTGTTTTCTTTTTCTCGCGACCATTTCCTTGTCCTCCTCCTCTTCCTCCTCCTCCTCCTCCTCTTCTTCTTCTTCTTCTTCTTCTTCTTCTTCTTCTTCTTCTTCTTCTTCTTCTTCTTCTTCTTCTTCTTCTGCCTAGTACTCGTCACCCTGGTCGGCATCCCGGATGGCGAGACCCAAGTCGGCGGGACGACAATTAGCGACATTGGCACCGTCTGTTTATATGCTTAATGCATTCGCAAAAGATGCAGACGCAAGTCATTTAATATCTTCTAATTTTCATAAGAATGGCATCAGTTTATGCAGGGATTGTCACCCCCTTCACTTGAGCGTGCACACCCGGCTGCAGTTACGGCTGTATGATCCACACCTCGACGGATCTGTTACGTAAGTGTAAAATAAAACAATAACATAAAATAAAACAAAACAAAAAAAAAAGAGACAAAAACAATAATACAACGGACCAAGAGTAAGGGACTAGAACCACCCGACTGGGGTGGAAATGACATTAAATCTTAAGTGAAATCGAAACCTTAAGTCCCTAGTCTTCAAATGCTAAATCCATTTACAGTACCCGACCTTTAAATGCACGGGCAGACACCCGCTTCGACGAAGGTAATGATGTCATTATTCTTGATCACTTGCTGCTGATAATTTTAATGGTAAGAAGAGTTGGTAATCATAATTGTTATCAGTGGTAAAAAAATTGTTGATGATGATCAATAGGAAGCATTGGTAACTATATATCTAAACAATGGTAAAATACTTTATAATGATGATAATTTTACCAACAGAAAGAGTTGGTAATTATAATTATATATTTAATCAATGATAAAATACTTAATAATGATTATCCTTTTACCACAATAGAAAGAGTTGATAATTATAATTGTATATCTAATCAGTGGTAAAATACTTAATAATGATGATCGTTTTACCAATAGAAAGAGTTGGTAATTATGATTATATATCTAATCAGTGGTAAAATACTTTATAATGATGATAATTTTACCAACAGAAAGAGTTGGTAATTATAATTATATAATTATATATCTAATCAGTGGTAAAATACTTAATAGTAATGATAGTCTTACCAATAGAAAGAGTTGGTAATTATAATTACATATCTAATCAGTGGTAAAATACTTAATAATAATGATAGCTTTACCAATGGAAAGTGTTGGTAATTACAATTATATATCTAAAAAGTAGTAAAATACTTAATGATGATGATCATTTTACCGATAGAAAGAGTTAGCAATTATAATTATGTGTCTTATCAGAGGTAAACCATTTAATCATGACGAAAATTTTACCAGTAGGAAGAATAATAGATATTAATAATTGTATACCTAATCAGTGGTAAAATACTTAATAATAATGATCATCTTACCAATAGAAAGAGTTGGTAATTATAATTATATATTTAATCAATGATAAAATACTTAATAATGATTATCATTTTACCAATAGAAAGAGTTGATAATTATAATTGTATATCTAATCAGTGGTAAAATACTTAATAATGATGATCGTTTTACCAATAGAAAGAGTTGGTAATTATAATTATATATTTAATCAGTGGTAAAATACTTAATAATAATGATCATTTTACCAATAGAAAGAGTTGGTAATTATAATTGTATATCTAATCAGTGGTAAAATACTTCATAATGATGATCATTTTACCAATAGAAAGAGTTGGTAATTATAATATATAATCTAATCAATGGTAAAATATTTAATGATGCTAATCATATTACCGACAGAAAGGGTTGGTAATTATAATTATATATCGAATCAATGGCAAAACAATGATGATGATAATTTTACCAATAGAAAGAGTTTGTTATATAATCTTATCTTTCCTTGATATTATTTCTTCTGACTTTACTTTTATGAAATGTGCTCTGGCGCACTCATAGCACTTGTACATTTCCAGTTGGTAGGACTGAATACAATTTGAATGTCTTCAAGTCCAACGTAAACAAATTCCTAATGAACCGCCCCCTTAAGTAAACACTTCATCAAATCTCCACACTAACGTACTGTACTTGCAATAACCCTTATCCCTGAGTGGCTTCCGGGCTTGATAAGTGGTGACCACCGTGTAAAAAAAAAAGAAAAAAAAAAGAACCGTCATTTTTACGGCAAGTTCTCGGTGTAACTTCATTTAATGGTACCCCTCTCCCACCAAACTTTCACGAAAAGTAAACGTCAAGCTACAACCACTACCAACAAATTACCCTACTCTCTATTAGTGTCTAAAACTAAACGCGAATTCCATGAACAAAGCTTATTTCTTATAACTACCTGCCCTTGTAACTCTGTTTGACTGGCCTGCTTCTCAGCTGACTAGGACGTTGTCATCTGCAAACCAAATGTGGACAAATACTTGGTATCCCGTCCCATTAACTTGTTCAATTCTGCATAATTCACACCAAAACAATCACTGAACTGTTGTTTCACTGAACCTTACACTCATTAACCTTTATCCTTGAGTGACTATCTTGGCCTTGATAAGTGGTGACTTCTTTCTAAAAAATATAAAAGTACTCCCCACTAACAAATAAACAGAAAATTTTCATACTTCACCAGAGAGATCCCTAGATACCGGAAAATTTTCTACTCTAATAATTTTTTCCTTCGAATTATTAGATTTTGGAAATGTCCCCTTCTTTCATGCTTGACTAAACCTGAAAAGCATTTAAATGTAATGTGAACAGACATTTTGTTCCGCTTGTAGGCGTGGGACAATATCGTAGCCATTTACATGTATGTTCCAATGTTTTTATTGAAGGTGAATAAGAGTAAAAAATAACCCACTAAAAGAGAGTAACTGGGATACTGTTGCTATATTTGAACAGGAGCTGTTCGGTACACCCTATCCTACCTTGGTAGAGTTTAAAACCGGTTTCGAAATCTAGTAGATGATGCCCCTTTCTCTTCCCTGCAACCTCTTTTCCACAGAAGAGACGTTGCGAGCCTGTCTCTACTAAATCGTTATTTTCATGACAAGTGCTCGCCTGAGCTTCAATCTATTGTCTCCCTTGCTAAACTTTCACAAAACACACTCGACTAGCTACAACCACTATAAAAAAATCCTCACTCTCTATCTGAGCCTAAATCTAAACGCAGATTCCATGAACAAAGCTTCTTTCCAAAAACTTCCCGCTTATGGAACTCAGTTTCGCTGGCCTGCTTACCCACCGATTACAATATGGTAGCCTTCAAGTCCAAGGTAAACAAGTTCTTGTTGAGCCATTACCTAAAATTATCCAAATTCTACCAAATACACACCATTAATAATTACTACACTACCGACTTACATTCATTAACCCTTGTCCCCGAGTGGCCTTCTCTTGTAAAAAAAGAGAGTAGGTAAAGCCGACAACTGCACATAACCATACACCAGCCCAGTAGTAACAAGGTCGCTGTCAGACTAAGTGTTGAGGACGTATCCTTGATTAGCTAAATATTCTGATTTGGAAGTTTTACTAGTATTGGTGTTCTAGATAAATCAGCTACTCACTAGGAGACCACGTTAAGTTTATCAATGGCAAAATCGTTTACCTAGAAGAATATCTTTTTTACTTGGAGGGTAAACACTTATTAAGATCGAGAGACCACCCAAGAATAAGGGTTAAGTGTTAAGTAGATGTTGAGACAAGACCAGTCACGATGGAACTTGGGTAAAGCTAGATTGTATGAATAAACAACTCACATTTATTTACATTAGACTTGAAGACGACCATGTTATAATAAACCAGGAAGCAAATAAGCAGTACTGTGTTTCATTGACGGAGAGTTCTAGGAAAAAAACTCTGCTCATGGAATTTCCGTTTAGTTTTGGGCACAGAAAAGAAAGTGAGAAAAGTTGCTGGCGGTTGTTCCAGGTAGGTGAGTATATCTTTGTGAACGTTTTACGGGGGGTGGGGGACGATAGATGTGAGCTCAGACGAACAACTACCATAAAACTATTGATAGAAGAGAAATAGACTAGCAGCGTCACTTCTGTGAGAAAGAGGAAATAGGGGAAACGAAAAGATCATCGCCCACTAAATTTCAACGATGGTTTTGTACCCTGTCAAGGCAGGAAAGGGTTATAATAAGAACGAAGCCATCCTCGGTTCTTAATTCTTGATATGACACTCTAACGAGTGGCGAGAGAGAGAGAGAGAGAGAGAGAGAGAGAGAGAGAGAGAGAGAGAGAGAGAGAGAGAGAGACATACATACATATAGACAGACAGACAGAGATACAGACAGACAGAAAAAGAGAGAAGAGAGAGAGAGAGAAAGAGAGAGAAAGAGAGAGAGAAAGAGAGAGGGAGAAATCAGAAAGAGAAAGAGAAAGGAATGACAGAAAGATGGAAGTATGAATGCATGAATAAAGGAGAAAGAAAGAAAGAAAGAAAGAGAAGAAAGAAAGAAAGAAAGATAGATAGATAGATGCATACATATATATTGTTATCAAATTTCAACAGATTGTTCTGAGTTTTGACCTCTTGAAAAACCCGTGTCATTAACATTGATCTGACCATTTTCAATCCGGCTGTCTTCGCCTTTTGTCACCGAACTATAAAGTTGAGTCAAGTGAAGGGTTGCCGTATTCTCCATGTTTTAACAACACGTTTTCAACTTTACTTGTCTCCTTAAAAGGCAAGATAAGTCGGGTATAAGGCTTTTAAATATGCGAAGCTTCAGTCTCCTTCAATAGAAAGTGCTCGTTATCATTTTGAAACATATCAACTCTGTTAGGCGATGTCCTTTTCTCTCTGCAGCTTCTTTCTCATTGAAGAGACGTTGCCAGCCTCTATCTGCTCTATCTTTATTTTCATGACAGGTGCTCGACTGAGCTTCACTCTAGGATTACCTCTGGCAAATCACAGGAAACACCCGACTAGCTACAAAAATCATCAGTAATTTCCCTTACTCTCTAAGCAAAGTTTTTTTTTTCCTGAACTGCTCATCTGGGGAATACAATACTACGGACCTGATCCACGGGTGACTATAACTTGGCGCCGTTTTCAGGTTCATCAGGTGACCAGGTTCTTGAAGAGTCGTCCTCGATAATAAATTACAAAACTTTTATTACGATACTCATTAGCCTTTATTTTTGAGTGGCTTCCAGAGCTTGATGAGTAATGATTATATAATGTAAAAAAAAAAAATAACGTAACATTTCCTTAGGTTATACACCGTTTCGGAGTGAGGTGAACATTTTTGACACCAAATATACTTAAAAATAAATCGACACGAGTGAAAACAATACGCAACCCCCATCAACGGAGGGGCGGAGATACAATAACAATTAAACACCCGAAAGTAATTCATAATCATAAGTACATCTTTATTCTCACACCAGGATGCTGAAATCAGACCCGACCGTCGGCTCTCTGAGACACTGTCATCAGGAAACTTAATCTGCTGTGCATAAACAGCCAGACGTTACTTAATCTGACTGTCATTCTGTAAACGCCATTTTATTTAGGTGTACCGCAACACCTCTCCGAAAGTCAACCGCACAATCTCACACTCGCAGACAATCCGTACAGTATAACAACAATAAAGAAAATTATGGATAAATGAATGTACGGCTGCCGGTCTTTAGTTCATATATTTTTTTGTAAATTAATTATCCTATCCGCGCGTGGACATAGTTAGACACAAGATTGGTTACAGGCAATCTGGGCTGGGCTCAAATATGCGTGGTCCCCATATATCTCGTGAATGCGGGCGAGATATATGGCAGAAAATAAACACCTCTCCCGTGAAAGAAGAAGGACATATGTTCGATGATAGAGAAGCTGCAGTTTAACATAGTTTGCTCAGGCGGTAATGTTGAAAACTATCTGAATTAGTGCCACGTAAATACGGTTTAAATTTCATTAAAATCAGCTATACATAATTTTAAAGGATCACGTAGAGGTGAAGGCACTTGGATATTCGGCAGATAAAGTGTAACATTGAGATTATCATCCCCGGATAATTTCATACTTATGATATAAATTTCATCAAAATCGGATATTTGCATTATCCTGTTCTCATCTTGAGCCCGCAAGGACCCGTGGCGAAGTGGTTAGATACTTGGAAAAACTAATTGTAAAAAGTGATATTCTCGTGAAGGTCGAAGGATCAATTCTCAGTGTGGGTGACTGAAAAATACAATTGCGAATTACCTAGGACCGCTATCCAGCCGTGGCTGATGGAACAAGAAAGATCCCATTTATTTAAATATATTTTGATGGATGGAACAAGAAAGATCCCATTTATTTAAATATATTTTGTTTAAATACGGTCGTTTTGTTACTTGCATTAAAAAATTTTGTGTAAATAGAAAAAAAGATTTTTGTAATCTTAAAGAGTTTTGTAAATATTTAATCAAAAAAATGTTTTGTGAATGTATATTTTTTCTTTTAAATCTTAAAATGTTTTGTAGATATATTTTTAAAAAATCTTGCTCGCGAACATTCGACTATGTCTGCTATTTGACGTGTTTATAAACAGCCAACGGCAATGTTAAGGTTGAACAACCGGTGTCACTTGAAATGTGCGCCAGTTTCGTCTTCTGCTACAGGGTATCTATTCTTTACCTGGTCCGATAAATTATATATACATTCAGCAACACAACAATTGTATAAGAAATAAGAACCGACATCCATTATTGTTTTGACCTAATGACGTCACAGACAAAGTAATGTTTGGCTTTCCAATCTGTCTCTAAATTACAGTTAAATCCCATTTCATGAACGTCCCGGAACTGGGACAATGCGGATTTCGAACAAAAACTTCAAGCTGTAAATTTATACTAAAATAGTCTTTATGTTTATATAGGAAATAAGATTTTATGTAATACATTATAGTTAATATTGAAAACAGTAATATAACTGATGCTTAATAATATTGTATATTTACCCACTAAATACCAAAAAAATATTAGGTTGGTGCAAAAATAATGTCGTTTTTTTTACATGAAGTTGAACGTCAAAAAACAACATTATTTTTACACCACCGTAATAGTATACATAAGAATTAAGAAATTAATCTCTTTTACATTATTTTTAATGACAAAATATGATCCGGCTCTTAGGAAAGAATTATGAAAAAACAAATGAAGCATGAATGGTGTCCCATGAGTGCACAGTGAACGAGGCATAATAAATGACTAAGTTCAGCGTTTGTCCCTCTCCCATTTAGCCCCCAAAGTCCCCAGGGGAGTCAAATCCTGGTAAAAATAAACAAAAAGTGCAATTTTAGGCCATAACATATATAAATTGTAGTTCTGCACCATGCAAAATAAAAAGTCTATCATTTGTCCCCTCCCAATTAGCCCCCAAAGTCCCCAAGGCCTTAACATATTTATATTTGAGTTCAGCACCATGCAAAGCTGCTAAATAGACATGCACAGAAAATTTTGGGACAAATATGGTAAAATAGTCCCAAAAATGGAGTGTTTTTATTAGCCCTAAAAGAGCCCCTGGGCCACATCCAAGAGTTATCGCAAAGTATAGACAAACAAAATTATACAGAAATCAGTTAGTTACAACTTTTCAGAAAGTTTTATAAAAATCCAAGGTATCAATGTTCTTTTTAATAAGCGCAAAGTATCAATTTTAGCCATATTAACCCGAAAGGCTCCCTTCGGGGGGGGGGCAACCGAAGTTTTCCTGGAAAATCCGTTCTGTTACTTATTTTACTCATATAATGTTTAATGTTTGTGCAAAATTTCAAAAAAATTCCAAGCCGTAGTTATTGAGAAAGTGCGAACAGACGAACGTACGAATGTACAGGGGTGAATTTACAGTTCCGCCCTCCTTTCGTCGCGGGACCAAACAAACGAGATTTAACTGTCATTCCCACACCTTTTCCCTTTTTATTTTGAGCGCAGTTATTTTTTATACGACCTCGTAGAGTTAAGATGAATTCGTCCTCGTCCGATGTTCTTTTACTCTGTCTCGTCCGTATGCGTTGTTCGTCGCCATATTATTACATAGACACATAACCTACATGGAATCGTGGATAAGCATGTAATCAGACCAGTAAAAATAAGAACATAGACATATCATTAAAGCAAAACCAAGATATTTCTGTCGATTAAAACAACCTTAATAATTTCGTATTAATCAGTTTATGTACACCAAATGATTAAAGTTATTTGAATAGGCCGAAATATATTAGTACTGCTGACCATCGTGAATTCGCTTTACTATGCAAGCGCCTTAATATCGCTATTATTCCAAGAAAAACCAGGACAGCCGATGAACCTTTCTGGGGTTCCAAATGTAGACCTTTTAAATTTGAATCATATTTTGTCAAATGTTAAATCATATATTTCTTTACCAAGTTTTTATTAGTGTTGGAACAATTAATCTGAATTGGGAAAAATTTGTGTCTAGTTTCCGATGCCAAAACGATTCTTTTCAAAGCCGTAAATGCATACTAAAATAATCTTAAGTTCACGCAAAATATACGAGGAGCCTTAAGTAAGTTTCCAGACTATTTTTGTACTGGCATTTTAAATGTCGTAGACACTTTAAAATCCAGCATATTATTGATATACATCTTATTAGATGACTGGCCAATTTTTATGATTTCAGCTTCAAACCAGCAAAAATTGGAATAAATCCTACTTAAGCCTGATATCACAGCTGGTGAATTTGAAACGTATGGAATGCTTCAGACTGCTTTTGGACTTTCTTGCACGAATCGATTTGTGTCTAGTTTCCAATGTCAAAAACGATTATTTTAATTGTTGTTTCTCTTGTTTGTTTTTGTTTAAATCTTAAGTTTTTATTGTGAGTACTAATGATAAAATGATAAATATTTATTGCTTTTAAACTACCAGTCAAACTCAAATCTATAGATCGTCCACCACAAATGTATTTTACGTTTGTGAAATTATATGCACATATTACATGGATTTTGAGATGATCTGAAAAAAAAACCCCAGCAGAAAACAAAATAAAGAAACAAACTAAAAATAACAACAACAAAAAACAAAAAAAAAACAAAAAAAAAAATAAAAATAACAACAAAAAATCCAACAAAAAAAAACAAACTAAAAATAACAAAAAAAAAAACAAAATACAAAAAAAAACTAAAAATAACAACAACAAAATAACCAACAAAAAAAAACAAAATAAAAAAAAACAAATTAAAAATAACAACAACAAAAAAACTAGACAAAAATAAAATAAAAAACAAACTAAAAATAACAACAACAAAAAAACAACAAAAACAAAATACAAAAAAAAAGAAACCAAACTACCCCCCCCCAAAAAAAAAAAACAGAATATGTAGCTTAATATTTAAAGATGGAATCGGTAATTGTATCACAAACAGGAATTTAACAACGAATCAATAATTGTATCGGACTCGGGAAAAATATCGGAATCGTCTCATCACTGTTAATTAATTTCTGCTAGTCTGTTACATCATTATCCACTATTCCATAAACTAAGATGAGTACGACACAAAATGCATTTAATTAATTGCGCATATACAGAGGAACTCAGCGGTGTCCAATATATGGACAGTGTAAGAATCAAGGAGTAATAGATTCAGAAAAAAGAAAATGACGGAAGTGAAAGTGCAGACTGACGCATGCGCACTGTATCACTCTCTTTTCTTTTTGTCATTTGTTTGTTTATGGTTTCCTTGTGCGTTAATTTGCATTGCAATTATCGGATCCGATGACACGAGCCGGACTTAAGTGGAGGCGACAATCCCCGAGACTGACTTTTTAATGCCGTACACGTAAGAGAAGAACCTTCCTTTTTCTTTGGTGAATGTTGATATGCATATCGAAAGACCAGGACGAAAGTGGATGTCGTTAATTGTTGCTGTCGGAGGGAAGGAACGGCCTGTCTTTTTAAGAGACAGTTAAATAATTCGAAAGCATATATATATATATATATATATATATATATATATATATATATATATATATATAATATAAAGATGAATGTGTGTGTGTGTGTGTGTGTGTGTGTGTGTCTGGTCACGAATAGGCTCCTATATGGTTGAATATTTTAAAAAACTGATTACATATAATGATAGAAGATGTATCGAGACACAGGAATGGTTATGTTTGATCATGCAGAACGGCGGTTCATTAAAATTGTGGGGTCTGCGTTCGCACCTGGTCCACAAAGTATGGAAAAAAAAAATTAAAAAATTAAAAAAAAAAAAAACGTTTACAAGTGTTTTTGATACAGATGTACATAAGAATACTCTGATAAGTATGTTTTAACTTAAATAGGGATGGTATGGTAAAATTGCGGGTCTGTGTTCGCGCCTGGCCTCCATAGAACGGAAATATGTCACAAACTTTAACAAGGTTTTTTAATATAAATCCACAGAATATTGTGATAAGTGTTTCAGTGTGAACATTTATGGTATAATAAATTATGGGGTTTATCTATTTTATATTTTGCTTTGGTTTTGATACCCCTGAATTCGAAGCTATCTCTTTACAACCCTTCCTTTTCATAACCTATCATACTTTAATAATTCCATTTTCTGTAGGCTGTTTTTGAACCCAGTCAACGACGGGTACTTTTGCTAGTATATATATATATATATATATATATATATATATATATATATATATATATATATATATATATATCTGTGTGTGTATGCATTTTCATCTATCTATCTATCTATCTATCTATCTATCTATCTATCTATCTCCCAATCAGTATATCTATCTAATTATCTAACTATATATATATATATATATATATATATATATATATATATATATATATATATATATATATATATATATTTCTCTTAGAATGTCTGTCCGTTCCACTTTTTCTAGGAAGCTAATGAGCCGATCTGGCTGAAATTTGTATCAACCTTTTTATGATAAGGTGCAGCGAATTAAGTATTATCGCATACGTTCGGTGCAATGTTAAGGGATTAATAAGGATTAATAGAGATCTGTCACCCCAATATTACATTTACTCTAAAGAAATTTCTCGAGAACTACTGGGTCTATCTGTCTGAAATTTTGTATGAATCTTTGTTATTATAATGTGTAGCGAACTAGAATTATCGTTCCGAAGGTTGAGCCTCCTATTTTTTCCAACTTGAAAAGTTAAAGAGCTACGAAGATGGGAGTTGTACCATCCAGATGAGCGGATTTTGGTGCTTCAGAATTTAATTTTCTTTGTAGTCACCATCATGGTTAATCCACTCTTGCCAGCGATGAACGATGACTGTGCATTGGCGTCCGGAGTGCAATTTATCACACGAGGGTGGTTCCAAAAGCAAAGCCTCTTATTTTTTTTTTTTCAACACAAAAGTTTAAGAACTACGAAGATGGGGGCTGTACCATTAAAACAAATTCATTTTTCTACATAGTCACTTCCAATTTCAATGCACGTTCGCATTGAATTCAGTGACGGATCTCTGTTTTTGACGTACGTCAATGACAGGGGTTACCGTTAATGCCCCTCGTATATATTTTAATCAGTTTGTTATAAAGGCATGTGTATGAATACGTTCTATAACGACGTACATGTTATATTATGTGTCGTATCATTTAGTTGATCGTCTAGTTTGTATATTTTAACATTTATGCAACAGTTCTAACAGGAAACGATTGACGTGGACGTACCGAAACAGTTGTAGACAAACAGTTCTTTTTAACAGATGTAAATAACACAGCACATACCTGAATTATTTACGAACATTTATTTTCATGATCCGGTCGGCATTTTCAGATATTACACGTTTTTACATCTTGGCTGCCTGAAATGACGTCGGTCCCTGCGTCATTTTGAGTCGTCCGTTCTCTCTGATGTTCAGCTAAAGACTGCCTAGAATCTCCCCAAATCTACATTTCATCACGTGTCATTACGTGTTTCAGACCGCCAGCTGATGTCCCTAATCTAGTTATTTGTTTATGCAAACGCAAAATCATGTTTACATCTATTTTTTATTTTCACATTCCTTTTGCGATATTATATGTCAATCATTTTTTCCCAGTTTTTTATTTTTCTAATCATAATAATTGATCCAGCGACCCACCGTCGCTCGAATCAATGAATAATAATAATAATAATAATAATAATGATAATAATAATAATAATAATAATAATAATAATAATAATAATAATAATTCTGATTTCGTTTATGAACGTCTCTCTGGAAAGGGATGGGATTCATTTCCAGAGGATTTCCCTTAATCACGGCTTCAAATCAGGAGCTTCAAAGATCAAGGGTTTTCCTAAGGATGTTGTTGGTACCTATAATTGCAGAGGTTTGAAGGCCACCTAAAACATCGGGGATTTGTAGTCTTTTGAATTATCCTTCCAGACGACTTGATACTATTCCTAGTGTACCAACTACAACCGGGATTATTTGTGTTTTAACCCCGTGTATACGCCTTATCTCCAAGGCCAATGGAACATAATTGCTCCACTTCTCATTCTCCTTCTCTCTCACATTCCTGTCCCAGGGTACTTAGAAGTCTACAATCTGCCAGTTGTTTGAGATCTTGTCAATGACGACCAAATCTGGACGATTATGTTCCAATTGCTTGGTCGTTATGACACTTTTGTCCCACCATACCTCCACCTTGCCATCCTCACTTGTTCTCACTTCACCAGGCACCTCCTCAAACCATTTTCCAGCACACTTCACCCCAACCCTCTTACACACCTCCCAATATATCTGGAGTCCATGCGATCGTGTCTTTTGCGGTACTCTCTCTGGGTCAGTCCACTACACCCTACTGCAAAGTGCGCAATTGACTCTGAAGTCTTACCACAAATCCGGCATTCTGCAGCAACTTCATCTCCTAAAATCACTTTTTTGAACAATCGTGTTCCTAATGTCTGCTCTTGTGCTGCAGAAACAAACGCTTCAGTAGTCTTAGCCAGATACCCATCTCTAAGCCATTGCCATGATCTTTCATCAGCCACTTCTGCTATATCCTGGAAGAACCTTCCATGCATTTTCTTCCTAGCCAGTACCTCTGCCCTTTCTCTATCCATACGTTTCACATAATCAGCCTTGGTCTCACATACCTCCACTTCATTGGCCACAACCTTAAGCAGCCACTCCCCACTTTTAACCACATGCTCCTTCAACGACATCTCCTCGGTTCTAATACAATGTTTTACACTTTTCAATCCTCTCCCACCGTCTTTTCTCTTTTGATACAGACTTGTTACGCTACTTCGAATGTGAAATATACCAACCATTACTAAAAAATTTCTTGTTTTGATATCCATGGCATGCAAATCCTTGTTAGACCATTCTAAAATTCCCGCACTGTATCTCAAAACACTGACTGCCCATGCATTTACTGCTTTCATTAGGTTTCTTCCATACAGTTTCGACTTTGCAATTAGTTTCACTCTTCTAAGATACTCCTTCCTGACTTTTTCCTTCATTTCTCTGTTCATGATGCCTACACCCCCCAGCACTCCCAAATACTTATATCCTGTATCTTATATTTCTTTCATGATTTCTCCATTTGGCAGCACTATTCCATTCGAATGAACCTTTACTCCTCTTTTCATCACCAGCACCGCACATTTACTAATCCCAAACTCCATCCCAATGTCTTCTGAGTATGTCCCCACAAGTTCTACCAGTCTCTCCATTTCCTTTTCATTTCTACCGAATGTTTTCAAATCATCCATAAACAGTGGATGGTTGAGGAGTCTGTCACCAGATTCAAAGTTATACCCCAGTTTTTCTCTCTACAAGAGGATGCTCAGTGGCATCATTATCATTACAAAAAGAAGGGGCGATAACGAATCTCCTTGAAATATCCCACGTTTAATGCCAACCTCCTCTTTGTCTGCTGTCAGCACCGTTTTCCATTGAGCCATACTTGTCTCCAAAAGCCTTACCACATTCTCAGCAACCTTCATCATCAATAGTGTTTCACGTATCAATGAATAAGGAACGATGTCATAAGCCTTTCTGTAATCGATCCATGCTACGCTCAGATTCCTCTTCTTCTTCGCATCCTGCATTAATGCTTTATCAATTAGTAGTTGCTCTTTAGTACCTCTCGAGCCTTTTCGGCACCCCTTTTGTTCGCCAGGAAAAACACCATTACTCTCTAGATGTTCATAAATTTTCTCCGCAAATATTCCAGTCAACAGTTTCCACATCAATGGCAGACATGTAATTGGTCTATAATTATTGGCATCTGTTCCTTTTGCAGGATCTTTCCTAATCAGTGTTGTTTTTCCCTTAACAAGCCAATTAGGGACATCTCCCGACTCTACAACCCTTTGCAAAGCAGCAGCTATAAGTGGATAAAGGCATGGAAACTGTTTAAACCAGAAGCTCATCACTCCATCTGGACTAGGTGCCTTCCAGTTTGTCATCCTTCGTATGCTAGCCTTAACGTCATCGATGGTTATCTCAACGTTCTTCATCTGCTGCATTTCTGATAGCCTTTCTCTGACCTCTCCCAACCAGCTAGCCTTCTCATTATATCGACCTTCGACGGACCAAATCCCACTCCAGAACTGTCTTGCATCTTTTGCATTTGGAGTGTTGTTATTTCTCGCCTGTTTACTACCATTTAATTCTTTATACAGCTGAGACTGATTGCTCCGGAAAAGGTTGTTCTGCCGAAATACAACACTTTTTCCAACAAAGTTCCTAATTTTCATACCACCAGTGTGGACCTTCTCTTTCAACATTGTTAGAATGTCCATCGTTCCTTTTTCCAGCAATCTATACCTCCTTTCAAGCTCGTCATTGGCTTTCTTTCCTAGTTTAACTCCTTTTCTTATTTCTTCGATTCTAACAATGTCTTTCCGCCACCGTTTAATACTATCTTCAAGCCGCCTCTGCCAGTGTGGCCTTCTATCTTTCATTTCTCCCTTTTTCTTTTGTAATAAGCTAAGACGATTCGCAATAACGTATGAAGCTGCATGCAGAAGCTTGTTAACTTCCGTAATCGATATGTTCTTTCTTATGATGTTGTGAATTACTCCTTGGATTATTTTTACCTCGGTTTTCACCTTCCGCCTATCACTACTCTTCATACTTGGAATTTCTATGATATCGTCTCTAAGAAGAACCTCTCTTAACCTCTGAAGTATTTCTTTTTCTACGGAAGTCAAAGTTCGAAGTTCATCACCACTTCTCCATACATCTGCTCCTTTCACTGGCTCCATTGTCTCAGAGTCAATGATCTCATCTGCCTTAGATTCTTCAAACTCTTTCTCATTACTTCGCCTTACCATAGGATTCCATACCCCCTCAGTTGTCCGCCTCCCATCATCGCTTACATTTCCCTTCTGCACTTCCACCCTCTCAGTTTTTTCATCAGAGCTAGTTTCATCAATTTTACTTTCGTTATTCATTTCATTCCTAACCATTCATTAAATCTCTTCTTTTGCAATCACTGAAAGTAGGTTGTTATTTTTAATTTGTTTTAACTGGGACACCAAACTCGCGACACTTCTAGCTCCTCCTCCTTTCGATTCCCATTTTTCTTTCACTTTTCGGATATATCTACCAGATTTGGTACTTCCACTTCTTACAAAGCATTCCCACAGTAATCTTTTTTCCTCATCCGTCCACGTTTTTTTTTACATTTCCTGTTCCAACTCCCCTCGTGTCTTGGGACCCTCTCTGGCAATTCTCACTCCCCCTATATCCAGCCACATCTTCAGAATTTCGAACAGTTGTATGACGACGACAGGACCCACACTGTTGACCGGTGGGACACCTACCCGACGTGAGACCATCACAAGATGTTCTAGCCTCATTCACTTCACGTTATTTTCAATATTTTGATTTAACATTCTCCCATAAATGGAGTTAGTGAATTTAAGGTTACACCACCACCAATAGTTTTATCGAGACATTATCTCTAGGAGGGTTACCCACCAAGGTCAAAGATCCCCTCCCAACCTTTATCCTCCATCACCACCACTATTCCCATTACCACCACTAACAACAATAGAAATAAAATCTACAATGATAATGGCAACATTAATATCGGTAGGGAATAATATTAACAGTAAAAACAACAATAACAATGACAGCAAAAAAACAACACCTACCATTACAGCTACAGTAATAATAAAAACATACCACCACTACTACCACGACTACTACTACTAGTAATAATATTAGTGATATTAGTAATAACAAATAAAGTAAAAAATTTTTAAAAATAATAATAATAATGATAATGATAATAATAATGATAATGATAATAATAAAAATAAAACTAATAATAATAATATTAATAATAATAATAATAATAATAATAAGTAGAAGAAGAACAATGACAATAATATAAAATAATAATTTCAGTTAGAAAAGCTTACTTTATTCGTTTTTCTTTAAAAACTCCTCTGCCGATGTTGCTTTTGGCCAGAAAAATGTACACAAAAACAGAAACATAAAACATCCAAACATGCGAAAGACAATTCCTCGTTTAACCGTGAATTCAAGTTTTAAATTCTAATTTCATTTAGAAACGCTTTTTTTCCCTCTGCTATTTTTTAAAACTCCGCCGCTGATGTTGCTGACGACTGAAAAAATGTACAAAAAAAAAGCATAAAACACCCGAACATGTGTAATAATAATAATAATAATAATAATAATAATAATAATAATAATAATAATGATGTTTCGACCCTTGCTCCTGCTTGCCACAGTTAACACAGATACTATGCTATGATCACAGCCCAAAGGGTCACAACCTTACAAGTTTATCTATCCATCTATGGTGTAATAATTCAGATGCAATGTGAACAGACATCTCACTATTCAACTCTCTACAAAGTATCCCTACAGGCATGCTCCTGAACAGTACCCTCTTGCATCCCTGTGGCAATGTGCTTTGTTTAGGATGAATTGTAACGACATTTCTTGCCAAACATCGCAGTGTCTTATTTAAGTCACTACGACTAAGTTCTTTGAGTTCATCAAAATCTCCCCCATTATTTTTTTTGTTTTCTTCAGACACACTTCCTCATTATTTTCGGGAAAGATGATCAATTGGTCTCCAAACTTTGATTTTCTCTTTGTAAGACGTTCACAGCCCAGAACTTATTTTCTTCTACTACTACTACTACTACTACTACTACTACTACTACTACTACTACTACAACAACAACAAGAAGACTTACTCTTCTCCCTTTATGTGTAACGTTGTCCGGGGAACCAACACTTCGAAATCTCAGTCGCAGTAGGGGACCAAGAATAGAAAAGAACTTCAACTCGCTTTTTCTTTGTAACAACATTTATTTTCCCATGGTTACGGCCGTGGCGTCACCAACATGATCTCGAACGTTACCTCGTTCCGTGTTCCACGTCTCTCACGTGATCTCGAACGTTATCCACGTCTCTCATGTGATCGTCGTCTTTCTCCTTTTTATAACCTTTTTTTTTCCTCATCGGTGAAATCTTTTCGCATGCATTTGCATATAACCGTCCGCACTATGTTATGACTATGTACCTAGTCACAAGCGGACAGATTTTCTATGTAAAGACTTCCCTACACATTACTGCCGGCCTGCATCACTGTTGATTAACACATCATTATCTTCAAATCCAATGTCAAAAATTCTTGTCAAATAACACTCACCCTCATAAATAATAAACAGTTTATACAGACAATGTTAGTACATAGTGTCCAAAAAGTCACTGAAGTATTTTGACTTTAAATAAATTCTTTATTTTTGTGATATCTTTCTGTAATTTTAACACAATTTGACTAAGACATTCGGAAAGTTTTAAAAAAAAATATGCAAAATTAAAAATTCAAACAATCTTTATTTATGAAAAAATAATGTCTTTTAAATTTTGCCTATTTTCAGCATCGCATATTTGTGCTCTTTCCAAAACATTATTCATGATAGATTTCAGAATCTCTGGAGTGTGATTTAACTCCCTTATTTCGTTCCTGATATTTTCCTTTAGTCCTTGCAGGGTTTGGGGGTTTGTAAACATAGACCCTTTTTTAAGATCTCCCAACAAGAAAAAGTGTTGTGACTTGTACCACCTCTTACATGAAAATACCATCGATAAATTCTTTGAGCTGAAACTATTGACCCGTTATTTCGGTAAAACGATTTCACAAGTTGCGTATGTTGTTCAATACTGTATTTACCCATAATTTATTTTCAAATTTCATCTGTAAAATATTGATAATAGAGAAAAAAAATAATCATTAATGGTAAAATGACAAAGATTTTCAACCCTTCAGTGATTTTTGGACATCATGTACTTCCATAACGTCCATCATGATTTGGCTGGCAATAAATTTCGCCGCTTTAATCATTATACTCGAGTGGCTATTAGCCTTTATATATGGTGAACTAATTGTAAAACTCATATTCAAGAAAAAATAATTTTTTTGTTCCAAAAACAAGTACGTGCATAATTTTAGAAAATATGAATTTTATATAAAAAGCTCTAAAGTGTGTTTACTTCAATCTAAAATGGCAACCCGGTATTACCCGGGATTATAATTTTCTTAAAGCAATTAGATTAAAAAATATAAACAAAGCAAAAAAAAAAAACAAATAAAAAAAAAACACACACAACATAAAATGAAGCGAAACTACCTGTATAATATTTTAATTTACTATGTTTAATTTTATTTCAGAATAAAATTAGAGTAAAAATACTTATGCCCAGGTGAGGTTCCAATTTTGAAGTCATGCCCTTACATATAGCGTGTTAACGGATTGAGTCCTCTTTTTCCCCCTCCTGTCATTCAAAAGAAAAGGCGAGAAAGAAAGCGAAATACTCACTTTTAAACGGTAAAAATCGAAAAAAACAAACAAACAAACAAACAAAAAAAAAAACAAAAACAAACAAACAAAAAAACAAAACAAAAAAAAAAAGAAAGAAAATAATTTGTTAAATTAGTACCCGGTAGTTTTGAGTAGTAGTATTAGGACTTCTTACATGTTTATTTATTTTATTTTTTTTTGCTGAAAACAATTAAAAAAAAAAAATTAAATTTGTTAATAGTGATATGTAGTTAAAGCTATTATTTACCAAATCCCACACATGGCCATATGTAAAAATAAAAAAGTAAAATATTTGTTTTTGTAAAAAAAAAAGTTTAAATGTGGTAAAAAAATTCATTAAAATTAATTAATTAAAAGAAAATTGGGTAAATAATTATAGTGTAAAAGCATATCGAAATACCAAATTTTCTTTGTTTTTAATATTAAGTCATTAAGTAGTTTAGATGATTAATAGAAAATGCTGCCATTGTATGTGTAAACCGATCCGGCTAAATTATTACCAGTAATAAATGATTAAAATGGCCGAAATGAAGAAATCAAAATGCATCATGGTGGATCTCATAATTAAAATTTTAAGTGTTTTTTTTTCAAATTGTTTTATTTTACCGTACCACATTTTTGTCTTTCTATCAACTATTACATAAAAGGAACTTTTGTGTGTGTGTGTTTTGTGTGTGTGTGTGTTTTGTGTGTGTTTTGTGTGTGTGTGTGTTTTGTGTGTGTGTGTGTGTTTTGTGTGTGTGTGTGTGTGCATGCATGTATGTTTGTATGTTTGCCTAAAACTTTCGACAGAGGCAACAGATTTTAATTGTGAAGCTCGACCCATCGGACGACAAATATCAAAACATTGGCCCAAACATTTATTCCTTCACTCTCAACTGGACACTTTTCTATAGTGGGGGGGGGCGCTTTTTTCGCCGATATTTGCGAAAGTCATCGCCTCTTTTCGATTGTCTAGCCTTAATTTTAACCTACGCCACTTCCGGTTTGACGATGGGCGTAACAGCAAAGACATCAGGTTTTTTTACGTTCTTTGTCTCCTTCACGGTATGTGTTCGAGCCCGCCTGCCTATTACCATTTTTTTTTTCTCAACACACACCTCCAAACACCCGGGAAACGACGGGTACTCAGGCTAGTCGGAAATAAAGCATTTTCAGGAAGTAATGAATGTGTTTAATGCAATCCTTTGAATCTCAATAGGTTGCTTTCTAATATTGTCAATCATCTTATAAATATATAAATTGTTGATAATGGAACTTGTTACTTTTTTTTGTTTAATATCAAACCAACAAATGGCATAAATGTTAACAAGAAAATATATCGAACTATATTATTTGGTTAAAAGATTCTATGGGTATTCCCCACGAGTCCATGGATGCATGAGCCTGATGGCCAAAGTTAACCATTGGTTTAATTGATCAATTTTCCATGATACAAATCTAAGGTACACCATACATCTAGAAATACCATCTGTATATTCATAGATTTCGCCACAACTAACACTATCCATATCTTTCATTCCAAAATGAAACTTCATAGGATTCCTAGCAACTGAGAAATATATTTGGTATAAATTATGGCAATAATTTGCACGTGGAACATTAAATGCAATTGGTCTTTTGTTGTGCCATCTACATGTTTGAATGGAGTTCTGGATAATGAAAAATGTGCAACTTTACACTTAATTCATTTTGATGTAAGAAATAACCAATAATGTGAACATTTCTTTCTCTTTTTTTTCTAAAAATGTAGCAAGTCAACCTTCGCAGCCTGTATTCGCATTTGTGTGTGTGTTTTTTTACATAGGCATCACCACTTATCAAGGCCCAAAGACCGCTCGAGGATAAGGGTTAAGAGTGTACAGCAGTCAATTGGACAATATATTAATTGTTAGTAATGGAAATTCGGTAAATTTGTTAACTTTAGTGGAACGGCTCATCAAGAATTTGTTTACGTTGGACTTGAAGACAACCATAGTGTATTCAGCTGGAAAGCAGGAAAACGGTAGACAGTTCCACAGGCGTGCAGTTCTAAGTATGAAGCTTTTTTCATGGAATCTACGTTATCTACTAGGTTTAGGCACAGATAAATAGTGAGGTGAATTATTGATAGTGTTTTCAGCTAGACGAGTGTTTCTTGTGAAAGTTTGGCGAGGGGGTATCATAGATTGAAGCTCAGTCGAGCACTTGCCATGAAAATAACACAAGAACAGCTTTAATAATGTTCACACATTTAAAATTGTGTAAAACATCAGTCACTTGCTCCACAAAAAGAGTACCAGTTACATCAATATCAAGAAAAACCCTGTGTGTCAAATATTCAGTCTCTTTTGGTTCTCCTTTGAAATTACCAAGTGGCGTTCAGTTCCCTTCCATTTTCCTCGACTGGTTCGCTTGTAGAGTTATGTGTCTTTGTCTGTCATTCCATCAATTACAATACAAAAACGATTCACCACATTTTCATTTTCTTTTTCATAGGCATTTCTTTTTGTGTTTTACTTAATCTATTTTTGCATTTATTATATAGATATTTTTATATCTATCTACGGTATAAGTAGACCATAGCCCTCAAATTCAAGAGAAAAACATTGGCAAGATTAGATGATCTATCAACCCTGGCCAAGTCGAGAGAATACTCTAGAAAAGTTTAAAAGTTATAAATTACTTTGGGAAGACTACCTTCTGCTTCATTGTTTGCAACAGAGGAGTAAAAATAGGAAAGTAAAATTATGTTGAAAATATGATGTTGAAGCTATTGGTGATGATATCTTCATACTCTTTTGTTAGTTTTATCCCTCTCTTTCTCTTCTACATTTTTTATGGCAGTTTTAGCTTTTAGATAAAGCTGGGATGTGCTTTTGGGCCCTATTTTACCTCTTTGATCTTTTAAATGTTCACGGTCTTTTATAGGAACCCGAAATATTAGATTTTATTAATATTAAACATACAGTTTAACAGATTAAATTAAGAATTATTTTACTTTAAAATAAAATGAAAAAAATGCTGTCGTTCGTCAGCAAGAGAACGACCATCATATTCCAATCGCCTGAGTGCAGAGATCACGCCGCAGCTTCCAGTCCATCAAACCTGCCGGTACGCCCTCACTCCATCGACACAGGACTTTCATCTCTCTCCCAGCCTAGGCAAAGTAGAAATAAGCAGCTTCCCCAGTACTGCTAGCACCCTCTCCGCTGAAAGCAAAAGTATAGAGGCAAGAACGGGTCAGGACAGTCTGCACACATGCAATCAGCCGCATCCGATGGCTGAGGCAGACTCGAGTCGAGTTGTACATCACCTTTGTTGACCGCGTCGGCACTGCGATGCTGGTTCATCCGCTGCGCAAGCCGTTAGGATTCCTTCCTCATCCGCCAAGAGCATCGTTAACCAGGCTTGGATAGGGGGGCAAGTAGGTACTACACCTTTCTCAAGGGTCAACCAGCACTGCAACAACTAAGGGGTAGTGACATTCTCCCCCAAACCCTGGACCTCCCGCACCAGGGCCTCGTTGCCGGATGTAGTTTTACGTCATACCCAGGATATATATAAATTTAAAAATCTGCGTATGCTTCTAGGATAGTGATTTAAAGGTGATGAGAGTGTTTTGAAGCATATATTTAATATTTTATTTTTTTTATTGCTTTTTTTCTCATCTTTCAAGCGGACCTCCGCTCTTGGTCATAAAAAAGTATCGAACTGAAAATGAAAGACGTTGAAAAAAAAAAAACTGGACATTTATTGTATGGACAGCGTCCATTCCTTGGAATAATGTTCGAAAGTATTCACGTGAACTATTTCGAACCTGGTTGCTAGGAATGAACGCTCTCCATGCTACAAATTTCCAGTTTTTTCAACGTCTTTCATTTTCATTTCGATACTTTTTTTCGGGAAGGCGTATGTAAAGCGTAAGTTGGGAAACGTAAGTAAAAAATTAAAAATTAATAACATAAGTGGGGAAATGTGTTTAAGACGAAACTAATCAGGTTTCAAATCTATGTGTCAATGGGGAAAGCGATTAAAAATGTATGTGAAACGAAACTGCTAAGGTTTCGAATCTATGTATGAAATAAAAAGATAAGAGGAGAATCCTATGAAAAGTGAGATATTTATATATTTTATGTATGTACATATGGGGAAAGCAGTTTTAATTACTTTGCCTATTTTATATATATGTTCGAAACCTAATTAGTTTCGTTACCATACATTTTAATCGCTTTCCCCGTTGATACATAGATCTAAAACCTGATTAGCTTCGTATTAAACACATTTCCCCACTTATATTATTAATTTTTAATTTTTTACTTACGTTTCCCCACTAACGTTTTACACACTTACATTTTTAATCCCTTATCATACCTACTTTTATTTTATATATATATGTATGTGTGTGTGTATGTGTGTGTGTGTGTATGTGTGTGTATGTGTGTGTATGTGTATGTGTATGTGTGTGTATGTGTGTGTGTATGTGTGTGTGTATGTTTGTGTGTGTGTGTGTGTGTGTGTGTGTCTGTGTGTGTGCATACCCGGGCTCAACTTCTGTGTGTGAATTCATTTCTTATAATCTCCGAAGCATCTTGGCCGATTTAAAAATAAATTCTCACAAATGTACTTCATGTGTTTGGGAGTGTTCTTAGATTGGTTTTGTATCGGATGCCTGCAATAAGTATCGAAAATCGTTAATCAAAAAATCGAATAAAGAGGGAACAGTCAGATTTTTACCAAACATCTTTAAACAGCCTAACACCACGAGTGCATTTGACAAGTTTTATCATCGTACGCCCAGAAGAGCTCGGCGTACAAAACCAACAGTAATTTCTTTGATAAAACGTTTGATATGAATGTTTCTGCTTAGAGCAAAAATTGAAGCATGATATTTTACTTTTGCGATTTAAACTTTAATTCAAGTCTTTATATAAAAATGATTTTATGAAATGAAGAGTAGGTTCTCTACAGTGCAATGTAGATTAAAATGTATCGTGGAGTAAATCACTACGGGGAGGCAGGTGAAGCTTTCTCTCGGTACACTGCAGCGGGTCATCTGATGATGATTCGATTTGATTGATTTGATCTGATGAGCTGATTTCGATGACAATAAACTATTGAAAATGTGGATCACTTTTTGATCCTTTTTCAATCCCGGGCAATATCGAACCTCTTTGCTAGTATCTCATATTAGATATTGTTGGAGCAAAATAAATTGTTTTAGACTATTAAAAGAATTTTCAACGCTAGCGATAATATATATTATTTAATTGGAATTCGTTTTTGATATGAGTATTATTTATTAATTTATTTATTGTGGACTATTATCTTTATCTTTTTTTTTATTTCTTGGCCAAAACATGGTGAGACGACAACAACTATGGAAGGCAGTAATTGCTGAGGACGCAGGTAGGAGATTCTGAGTTTCTATCCTGTCGCGGTTACCACCTGATGAAGGCCAGATTAATAGTTGACCGAAACGTCGTGAAACAACAACAACGACAACAACAACATAAAAAAGATGAAACATAAAATAAATTAGCTATCGATAATGGTCAACTATTCATTTATTTATTTGCGTATATTTGAATTCATATTTTGAAACATGATTTGAATTTATGAATCTATGACGTCACTTCAAATCTATAATTATTTTGTCATAATGATGTGTTAATACCTGTTTATAAGAAAATCCAAATAGCGGGGGTCGTAGGATGTCGGCCTGAAGATCGCAAGGTTTCGGTTTCAAATTCCAGTAATGGCATCCGTTTTGATTCAGTATTTTTCATTTCTAAAAGAAGTTAAGAAATTCGTTTTAGCAATATCTTGACGGACAGACAGACGCGTAGAAGTAAAATTCCCCTTATATATATATATATATATATATATATATATATATATATTATGCGTGGATAGATAGAGAACAACGTCATTTATATCAAGACAGGCAGACAGTATTATATAGATCGATCTGACAGGGCTGATAGCGAATATATGTATATAGATACGTGTGTACATTCTGGGACGGATTGATTTATAGATATGTGACAGGTTGTGTATTATACAAGGTCTTCATAAATTAATTACCTTTTTGGATGAAATTGAAAACTTATGTAAATTTTATATTGATTTTTTTTTTTTTCAAAATTATGATTCACCAGATTTTATCCAAAGCTAAATGGTATATAAAGATTCTATAGCAAATGTTTATTGCCATGGGATTTGAAAAGAAGTGGCGCCATCACCAACATCATGGTATAATAACAAACGAAAAGGTAGTCTTCGACTTGCTATCGACTATGGTCGGCCATTTAAGACTATTTTTTTTTAAAAGAAAAATCCCGGGCAATCTACAGGAAATCTATGGTCAAACGAATAGGCTGACCACACACACACACACACACACACACACACACACACACACACACACACACACACATATAGAGTAACTTAAAAAGATAACCACAACTCTTCGCATAAACCTGACGAATCCTAGCGCGGATGAAACGCGGAATATTCTGTGTAGCTTTATTGCCATATATATTTTTTATAACTTACTACCTAGCTCTACCTAGGTATTAAGTAATGTTGAGTAAATACTTAATACGCATAAAATTATACTTTCTTATATTATTTTAAGTAATTAAATGAAGTAGTAATATATATATATATATATATATATATATATATATATATATATATATATATACTTTTCAGAATGTGAGAGATAATTTATATAATTATTTCCACAGCCCAAAGAACGCCGCAGCCCACAAGAGCCACGCCAGCTAACGAAACGGAAATCTAAGACCCGAGTTTCGCCCTCATTTGGGCTCATCAGTCAGACATATCCGCACCCGAGATTTGAAACCCGAGCATACTGCATGCGAGGCAAGCACTCTACCAACTGAGCAAATGAGCATGACGCTCGGGTTTCAAATCCCGGGCGCGGATATGTCTGACTGATGAGCCCAAATGAGGGCGAAACACGAGTCTTAGACTTCTGGTTCGTTGGCTGGCATGGCTCTTGTGGGTTGCGGCGTTCTTTGGGCTGTGTAAATAATTATATATAATCTCTCACATTCTGAAAATTCTAAAACAAAAATGGCTCGTTAGGTTAGCTCTGCTGGATGGCGTCATCCTTTTGAGTTCAAAATCCCTATTTGTGAGACATCGGCTTGGGGGTCAGCTCGTTGGATGACGACGTCCCTTGTCGAGATGAAGAAGGTCTATTCCACAGCTTGATTTCGTCGCGGTTTGCTTGATCTTAGTTGGTTAATAGAATTTCTTGTGTGCGAGGCGTTTGCACAGTTGGTAGAGTGCTTGCCTCGCATGCAGGATGCTCGGGTTTCATATCCCGGGTGCGGATATGTCTGACTGGTGAGCCCAAATCAGGGCGAAACTCGAGTCTTAGACTTCCGGTTCGTTGGCTAGCGTGGCTCTTATGGGCTGCGGCGTTCTTTGGGCTGTGGAAATAATTATATATATATATATATATATATATATATATATATATATATATATATATATATATATATATAATTATTTCCACAGTCCAAAGAACGCCGCAGCCCATAAGAGCCACGCTAGCCAACGAACCGGAATATATATATATATATATATATATATATATATATATATATACATATATATATATATATATATATATATATATATTCAAGCAAATATTATTAAATGCAACGGAGACACTTTGCTTTATGATTCTTTTCTTTTAATTTTTCGATTTTCCGTATAACCTTTTTTATATCAAAAAAATATTAATAAAAGTTCCATAATTGTTGTTGTCACAAGCGCTTTCAATTCCTCAACGAATCATCTTCAGGTGTTAAATTAAAAGTGCGAAGGAACGAAAATGAGAATTAAAAGTGAAAACTAAAATATACAGTAAACGGCGTTAGGTGATGATAAGTTAAAATATATAGAGTCGATGAAAAGTCGATTAAAAATATAGGTCGATTAAAAATTCGAGTATTAAAATCAGCAGGTTCGTGGACACTGTTAACGAAATCCGTCCAATACGAACTACGGAAGACATTTTAGAACGTTACTGTTTTTCTCGAATGCAATATCATTTATAGTGGGTTGAAGGGTTCTAATATATAACGATTGAAGTATATGTCATTTGAACGACTGTCATTTCGGCGGTCGGGTTTTGATCCTGGCTTGAGGCAGTTGCCTGTCTAGCCGCACTGATGAGCGGTGAAACAGCGAAACAGTACTGTATGTGGATGACTATATATATATATATATATATATATATATATATATATATATATATATATATATATTAAATTGTACAGAAGGTCAGAAAAAGATTGGTACTATCTGTACCAATGTTTTTCTGACCGTCTGTGCAATTTTAAATAAATAAATAAATATTAATCTCTTATATTGAAAAAGGGGTTTCTTTGTAATCGAGCGCTTTATTGGAATACTTCCCAAAACCTCCCCCCCCCAAAAAAAACAGTAACTAGCAGGCCACCCGGCGTTGCCCGGTTGTTGAATACGCTTAAAATATGATTTACGTATTTATTATTATAGAGACAATTCTCTATCGATTACTATATTGAACCTAATATATATTAGTGAAATCGAAATTAATATATATAGTAGCCTGCCTTTACTATCTTTTTTGGTTCTCTAGAGATGATGGACCTAATCGATGGTGTTATATATATATATATATATATATATATATATATATATATATGTATATATATATATATGAACAAATGATTAATAAAACATGTTAAAAGACATCTTGAAAAAGAGTTAAAAACATATTTAATTTTAAAAAAGGAAGCACAAAATAAGTGGATAGTCCTTAATCCGCGGAGTTTCGAATTACCTTGGTAAACTTATTGTAATTTTATATATATATATATATATATATATATATATATATATATATGTGTGTGTGTGTGTGTGTGTGTGTGTATGTGTGCGTGTGTGTGTGCATAATAGAGTGCGTAGACTTAGATATTATCCTAAGACCAAAGAAAATAAATCAGATTACACACAGGATACAACACCCCAAAAATGAGGTCTTTACTGGACGGACGTCTTCTGAAAGTTAAAATTTATTGAAATAACGGCAAAAACATAACAAAAACAAAAACTAAAAACAAAAACAACAACAACAAACGCACAACATGTTTGGACAGGTGTATAAGTACTTAAAAAATTAAAAAAATGAATTACTTCAACTAGGATCGAAGCATTTTATGAAGTTTGAATGTGTATTACATGGTTTGAGCATGTTTTTGTTGCCATATGTTTGGTTAAGGAACAAGAAACATGTCTACGGTTTACGTTAGGTATTAATGAGAGTAGAGAAGGATTACAACACTTTCAATGCGTGCGAGAGAAAGAATTCAGTTTTAGATAATATGCAGTTTGTAAAGACACAATTGTGATTGAAACTATTTTCCACAATGTATTTTATTCTCGTACTATCTTAACTATACAAAGGAAACAACACCTGAAATTTATATAAACGAAAGTAAATCAAAAGTAAACGAAGTCCGACAAATACATATGAATGTTGCAGATGTATGGTTAGGAGTTTGAGTCAAACAGAGCTTTCATTTATTTATAAACTAGCCTGGGTGCCCGGCGTTTCCCGGGTGTTTGGAGGTGTGTGTTGAGCACACACAAAAAAAAAAACAACAAAAAACAAAACAAAAAAAAACACAAAAACAAAACAAAAAATAATAAAAAAATTAAAAAGGAAGTGGTAGTAGGAAGGCAGGCTCGAACCCGTGAATACGGAGAGAGGTGCTAAAAAAACAGCAGTAGCGTGGGGAGGGAATCAGAACAACAGTAGGCAGCCAGGGTGAAGGGAGGTGTTAAAAAATTAGAAAAAAAATGTGGTAGTAGGCAGACAGGCGGACAGACAGGCAGGCTCAAACGGAGGTGGAAAAGTGAAAAAAAAAAAAAAAAAAATCTGACATCTTAGCCGATGTCTCCATGACGCGACAGGACGTTAAAAAGGGTTGAAATTAACAAAAGCCAATTTCACGGTGACGATGACTTTCTGAAATATCGGCGAAAAAAAATAGACCCCTCCTTCTACAATACGGTCGAGTTTAGGGTGAAGGAATTAGTGTTTTTGGCCTATTTATCGATATTTGTCTTCCGAAATGTCGAGCTTCAAAATGATAACCAATCTTGTCAGGATCCGTCGCCTTTGTCGAAAGTTTTTGCGAGACATACAAACATACATACATTTGAACAGACAGGTAAGATTTATATAGTAGATATTTAATTAATAAATATGTGTTTGATGAAGCTAATGTTTTGCTGGACAGCCCCCAAATTAGTTTTTTGGACAGAAAAAAAACAAAACAAAACAAAAACAAAAAACAAAAACAAATAGTACGCAGCAAATATAAATTTATTAACATTTCCTTGAAAACGGTGTCCATTGAATTTTTTAAATATAAAACTAACCCAAATGAGATAAATTATTAAGCATTAATAAATACTCAGAAAGTAATATTGTGCTACATAGTTAAAGACAAATAATAAAATCACATTTCATGAAACAATCTTTGATTTACTCCTTCAGTCCAGCACCTGTTGGCAGTTAGTGTTCATTTTTAACCTTGTTGCTTTCGAATGTTCCTTTTTTTACATAACATTTCAATGGCTACTTTTTTTTAGTAAAGAACCGCTGCACGATGAAATCAGTATGAGTTCTTTTCTTACATTATTACAAAAATGATTATACATTATTAAAATGTTATTCGATAACGAGGATACATCATATTATTGTTCATTTTTGTCGCGAATTTGGCCTTGTTTTGAAGCAGTTTGGCCTTAAAAAATTGTTTATGGCTTTTTTCAAAGCGCAATGTTCGGGCTAACTAAAGAAGAAACAAGCAGTATATTATATGGATTCTCTCCTAATAGTAATAACAATGTCTACATTAGAATACAACTACAATGCCTACATTAGAATACAACTACAATGCCTGACCGCGCGTTACTAAACCGAATATGCAGAAGTTGAACGAATAAGGTTAAGAAACTCTACCTCATCAACCATTCTCACCAGACCTCTCACATACCGACTATTACTTTTTGAAGCATCTCGACAACTTTCCGCGTGATAGATGTTTAAAAAATGTCAGCGAGATCCAAAACGCCTTCCGTGACTTTATTGCCACTAGACCGCAAGATGTTTTTTTTTAATGTCCATAGCATAAATGTACTTTGTTAATATCATAAATACACTTTGTTACTAGCATAAATGCACTTTGCGTTTGCAAACGGGTGTTGATTCTGATGGTGCTTATTTCAATCGAAATATTTTTTTGTTTGGGTCGAGATGTGTTCATAAAACCGCAAGAACTTCCTTGTCAGCACATATATATATATATATATATATATATATATATATATATATATGTGTGTGTGTGTGTGTGTGTGTGTGTGTGTGTGTTCTTGGTACATATAAATTGATTTGCACTGATTCAGATAGCTGATTCGATAAAGAGGGGGAGGAAAAAGAGAGAGAAAAATAGCACGTCTATGTATGTACGTGTATGTCCGTGTATGTGTGCTTGACAAAGAGAAAGAAACAGAGAGAAAGAGAGAGAGAGAGAGAGAGGTAGAGAGGGGGGATTGGGGGCGTACTGGGAGAAATACGGACACAATGGATCGCAATAGGGTTTTTAATAATGCGTTTGAATATTCGTGGCTATTCAGTTGTCGTCGTAGGGCAGGTGGGGGGCCCGAATGGATGGAATAAATCGTTTCGAGCCATTGGAAGGACGGTACTTCCGCCGCTGCGTTCGGAGCAGTGGAGGACATTTCGCCGGGGAAATATCACCTTTGAACACGATGCATTACGCATGTGCATCAAAATTACACGCTAGGATTCATGCACAAACACGACCTGCCCCCCTTCTTTTATATTCGATGTTCATTTCTTCTTTTTTTTTTTTATTTCTGTCTCTGTTAATTTTCATTTTTTATGCCCTTCTGTATTTCTTTCTTTATTTTATAAAGTTCTTTATTTCCTTTTTTTTTCTTTTTTCATTCTTTCGTTTATGAAGCCAATTTTGGATTCTTGCTTTCTTTCTTTTCCACTCTCAATTTCTTTTGTTTTTTTTTTTTAATTATTGTTTTCGGAAACTGGAGACGAGAACCAATTTTTTTTTCTAGTCTCCGGTTTCATTCTCTCATTCATCGATTTTTCATTTATTCATTCTATTCAGTATTTATTTAATTCTTTGCTAAACCTCAATTCAGTCGTTTTACCTTTTTTAAATTTCTTCTTTGATTTTATTTTCTTTCTTTACTTTGTCTTTTATTTTTTTTCTATATTTTTTCTTTCTCTCTCTCTTTTCACCTTTCTTCTCTGTTTCTTTCTCATATAGTCAGTTCCTTATTCTTTCTTTCTTTCTTTGACAGGAAAACAAATGAACCCATATCTAAAGAAATGGCAGAAACACTAGAGCATGACCTCCAATCTGTAGTGGAATGGGGACAAAAATGGGTGGTCACATTCAATGCTGCCAAGACTAAACTTGTTTCCTTCAATTAAATTCAATTAAAATTACAAGAAACCTTCTCCACCACAAACAGCAATCTTTATCTGAAAACACATCCTTTAAACTCCTCGGCCTAACGTTAACAGGAAACATGAGTTGGAACAATTACATTGAGTGCATTGCCAGGATCGCTGCGAAAAGTTCTCTCTACCGAGCTACAAAGCTACTAACGTCCGAAAGTATCATGTACCTTTATAAGACCACCATTAGCCCATGTATGGAATACTGTTGTCATATTTGGGCCGGTGCATCTGCTACTAGTCTCTCACTCCTAGACAAGGTTAAAAAAAGAATCGCCAACCTAATAGGCCCTGATTATCATCCAAGCTTCACCCTCTGTCCCATCGACGTAATGTAGCACCACTCTGCCGGTTCTACAAGTACTTTAACGGTGAAGGTTCCGACAAACTGCAAGCACTTGTACCCCCTCGACGTAAATACCCCCGACAAACTCGACAAGCAGCAAAATCCCACCCCTTCACAGTTGAGATCCTTAGATGTAAGAGAACCTTCTACTCCAGTAGTTTCTTTATCAGAATCGCTAGACTTTGGAATTCCCTTCTAGGTTCCTGCTTCCCCAACTGTACTGACATGCAGAAGTTCAAGTATAACGTGAACCAACATCTTGCTTCCCAACTCCCCACCTAGTACCCCTGTAGCGTGTGTCCCTAATAGTAACCCCCTACATCAAAGTGGCAATGTGCCTTGTGTGTGTGTGAGGGGAATGTAATTAAAAAAATCCTCAAGGAATTCTTTCTTTTTCTTCCTTCTCTTTCTTTTGTTCGTGTCTTTTTTTTTTATTCCTTGGGTTCCTATTTTCTTTGTTTTTTTCCCATTTTTTTTCTCTTTCTTTGATACTTATGCAGACAACGACCTGTTTTTCTATCGATGTTGCGCCGGCATATTCCGACAGCTTACAGAAACCGCCGAAATATGTTTTTGAAACGCTAGAAAAAAAACAAACATTGATCGGATAGTAATTTCAATGATAAAAGTTGAAATAATCTCATCCAAGTAAGAAGACCGGATTTTTTTTTATAGATAACAAGGAGGAAAAGTCCTGTCAGATATTAGATTTCGCCGTTCGGGCAGCCCACAGAGTGAATATCAAGGACACAGAAAAACTGTAGAATTATACCCCCCCCCAAATTGTAGGGTTCGCATAAACTGGCTTTACACTAAGTAATCGAATTGGGCCAAGGAGAATGGAAAGACCGAGGAGAGAAAGCACTAACCAGACCTCCATTGGATGAGTGCGAAAAGAACTGGGACTTTGGGGAGGCTTTTTGCCACCTAAATTCCAGTGTAGACCAATGGTCACTACCAACGTGAAATCAATGGTATAGCTGGTAAACAGCTATTACGATAACGCAAACTAATTTGCAAAGGTTATCGAAAGAGGTAGTGAGTATTGGAAATCTGAGGAAGCTTTTTGTCACTCAGACCCTAGGGAATACCACATGTTGTTCACAAAGAGAATTCGTTGGTGATAGCCTGTGTGAAAACTCCTAGTGAGTATTAATAATAATAATAATAATAATAATAATAATAATAATAATAAGTTTCTCTACAGTAATTTTTATAAATAAATATTTATTTATAATAATATTCTCCTTCTTCCTTCCTTTGTTACGTTATGCTTTGGAAAAAGTCAAAGATAATTTATGAAGTCCAAACTACTTCCACAAAAGACTAAATTCGTGAAATTTGGCCTTGAAAGGGCAAATATGGCAACCCTGGACATTGATTTAGCCTCGTGTAATAAGAATAATATCTTATCATCGTTGTAATGGCGCGGAAAAAGAACTCATAGTAATTTCGATGTACAGCGGTTCTTCACCGAAGAAAGAATTCAGTGACACGTTATGTAAAAGAAGAAAATTTGAGAGAAGGAGGGCAAAGAAGAAAAACATTGTCTGCCAATAGATGTTTGGATAAAGGAGTAAATTAAAGATTGTCTCCTACAATGTGATTTTATTATTTGTATTGAACTATGTTGCACAATATTACTTTCTGGGTATTTCTTAGTACTTTGTAATTTATCTCATTCGTAATTTATCTCTATTTATATATCTATAAAAGTGAACGTGTCTGTGTGTGTGTCTGTCTGTGTGTGTACATTTCCCTACGCAATAACTCTCTCAATTTTTAGTCTACACACTCGAAATTTGATATACAGGGTACTGAGATTTGGGAAAATTTATGCTATCGGTTTTCGGCCAGAAATTTGGCTGTTAAGGAGTCAAAGTTCAACGTTTTGACCTTTGAGAACTCTACCAAACTCCTCCGACAATTTTGGGTGTAAACACTTGAAATTTTAGATATAGGTTCCTTGGACATGGCTCTAACTTAATAATTTGGTTTAAGCCAGAAACAATACAGGTTAAGGGGTCATAATAGGGGTCAAAGTTAAAAAAATGACTGTTTCTTTTTTCTTTTTTTGCTCAGCATACACCTCCAAACATCTAGTTTACTATAACATAGAAACTATTTTTATAGAAATGTTAATAAGCTCTTATTTGTAGCGTATTATTGGTTTTACTGCCTGAACACTATTCGGAAAAATATCAAGTTTATTAAAGCATATTTGTTGATTAAATATATTTCTCATTCCGTGGAATTTCCTGCTAGTTATATAATAATATATAGTAACGAATGAAAAAAATTGTTTGTTATTTTTTTGCCGTAAGACATGTTACTGTTTTAAAGGGACTAATTTTGGAGATTTTCGGTTATCTGACGAGAAGGAAGTACTCTTTGCAAATGCTTTTTAGGAAAATTTTCCAATCAATCATGGAGGTGTTCCGAGCACTCATGCCGTAAATTCCGAACATTTGCAATGCCGTAGGGCCAATTCTTCAATTTATTAACTGTCGTCTACTGCATTAGCTGAGGGTTTCGTCATATTCGTCGGCGGTTTATGTAATCTGTCGGAATATGCTATCCCCGTGAAGTAAATAAAGGGTTCCGCTCGAAATTCCGTCCAAATTCCCGAGTTCGACAGAAACATTCCCGAGTTCGACAAGATACACCTGAAGAAGGTCGGAGGCTATATCGATCGAAACGTTGTGAAAATCACGCTCAAGATGAGAACAGTAGTCCGATGAATAATAATGCAAATAACCAATCCTCATATCAAAAATTCAGAAACGTAATATATATATATATATATATATATATATATATATATATATATATATGAGCAAACAGTTAATAAAATATGTTAAAAAACACTTTGAAATGAGTTAAAAACATTTAATCTGAAAAGGAAATACTAGATAAATGGATAGTCCTTAATCCACGGAGTTTCGAAGAGGGTAGGAATTAGCAAAATGCGGGATCGGATTTTGCATGCAAAAGTATTTGATGAAACAACAAGTAAGTCAAAGATCTTACTCGAAAACAAAAAAAGTAAAGCAGAGGGAATATGGTGAAGAAAAAGGTGATTACACATGAATGGATAGTCTGGTGGAAGATAAAAAATCCAGTGACGGTAAAATCCAAATGTAAAACTTTTAAAAAGTTTATTTTTAATGCTTAAGTATTGGTGATAATTATATTTTATATATATATATATATATATATATATATATATATATATATATATATATATATATATATATATATATATATATATTTAAAAGGGTGTAGCCGTCAACAATTGTGTGTTTTTCAGCCTTTTAAAATAAAAATAAAAATATGATAAAAGGCTGAAAAACACAATTGTTGATGGCTACACTTTTTTTAAATATATTTTTTTCTCTCGTTGGAACTACACAATCATCACTTTAAATATATATATATATATATATATATATATATATATATATATATATATATATATATATATATATATGTGTGTTATATGATAAGGGCTGCCCCCTTTTCATAGGTTTAATTCTCTTGTGAAAACAACAAAAGAAAAATAGGTTATTGGGAAATCATAATATTGGAAACGTGCAAGTCAACGCATGTTGAGGGCACGTGGATTTTAGTCACGTGGCCGGACATGCATGCATTTCTCAATATAGGAAGCGATAGTTAGTTAGAGACAGTCAGTGAGAAACTCAGAAAGGGTCTGGGAATTCGAACGTCTAGGAAGCGAGACGATCACTTTGAAACTAAAATGTGAAGCTTTGAATTCTTGATGATGGAAATCACTGCCGGTCGTGTGAAGAATAAACTCATCTGTGTTTTTATAAAACATCGTCTTGTCTTATGATTCTTACAAAAAGGTAAAGTGAAATTGTATTATATATCTGTGTTATAAAATGTCATTACATACACGTCTCGATATCTCATGTCTACACAATGTTTGAACAGTGAACACTATCTCATCATTCTAAGAGCTTTCTTCTTCTACACGTCTAAGGAATGAACATTTAAAATATAGGAATCTCTCATAACATGAACAATCTCTCTAAATCTCTTACAACAACATCCCTCTCTCTCTCTCTCTCTCTCTAAGATACAACATCACTTGTAATAAGACTGTCTCTTCATCCCTTCTAAGACTCTTACACTTCTTAGCATGTAAACAAAAGAACATTCATCATCATAAGTATAATTAGAGACTCGTTGAAATATAACACACACACACACACACACACACACACACACACACACACACATATATATATATATATATATATATATATATATATATATATATATATATATATATATATAATACCATTTGGTACGGACCCGACGATGGAAAACCAAATAAAAACAAAAACAGTTCGCAAATAAATAAGTGAATATACAAATTACCCATCGCAAAGGATTCCAATTGCATTTTATTATTTAATGATTGGAATTCTTTTTGAGGTGAGCAATATGTATATTTTATTTATTTATTGGCGGACTGTTATCCTCATCTCCTTTGTTGTTGTTGTTGTTGTTTAACAACGTTTCGGCTAACTATTTCTCTGGCCTTCGTCAGGTTGTTAACCGCGACGTGATAGGAATGCCGAAGAAAAAAATATATAAAAATTACTCATCTCAATATTTCATGGTGGCTTCCTTCAGTCTTGACAGACTATGGATACCCACTGTAAGGGTGCCTGCGTATGAAATTTGTGTGGCAAGAGTTACGCAATCTCCAACCACGTCTTTCCTGAGTCAACATTGTTGCACACCAGTGGCAAGTTGAGGTACAGGACGACTGGAAACCGAGATGAGCGGAGAGCACATACAGCGCCTAGAATTCCCAAATGGTCACCCATCTGGTACTAGCCAGGCTTAACGTTGCTTAACTTCAGTGATCTGGCGAGAACCGATGTGTCAACGTGATTATGCCGTATATCTCAATAAACATTCTAATAATTAAATAATATATACCATTCGGTATGGTAACACAATGCAAGATAAGATGACAAAAAACTTGGATTTATAAGACAAAAATCCGACCTTGATCGCCGCTCGGGGCCCGTGGCGCAGTGGATAGAGACGTTAAATCTCTACTGTTCCAGGTAAGCGTTGTCTGAAGATAGCGGTTTCAATCCTACTTAAAGCCGGCCAGAGAATTAGTTGGCCAACTATGGAAGGCAGTAATTGCTGAAGATACATGTGAAAATTCAGAATTCCTATCACGTCGCGGTTAACAACTTGACAGAGGAATAGTTAGCCGAAACGTCGTCAAACAACAGCAACGACAACAAAAAAGTGAGGATAATAATCCGCAAATAAATGAAATATATGCATATTAGTTTATTAAAAAAGGGCATTTTTGAAATTAACTATGATTATTACTATTTGTTGAACATTATTTTGATGATTTTGTAAGCATTCGTTTCCCTGATATCTTTCTATTAAAAATTAATTCTAGAAGGATATCGTGTACTTTGGGGATGGGCCACGTGAACGTTGCCAACGTCCATCTAAGTGAAAGTGTTTCTGTGGAACAAACTGGATTCGTGTCGTTAACCTCTGAGCCACCGCCACTTCACTGATGTTGTTTTCCGCTAATTATGCAGGACTTTAATTCTATTCTCCTTCAAAATACAAATAATTTCACAAATCCATTATCTACTCACATTGCTTCTTCTTCGACGTTAAAGTTTAAACCATTTGTTTTTCTCGTGATTTAAACGTCATTTAAAATATGTGTTTTATTTGCGTTTAGTATAGAGAGAGAGACGTAAGAAACTGTTGTAATAAGCTCATTCTTTTCCACATTTAATGGGAGTGCTTAACATAGATTTGGTCCGATAAAAAACAAACAAAAAACAAAAACAATAACAACAACAACAACAACAACAGCAACAACAGCAACAACAACAACAACAACAACAACAACAACAACAACAAATATCTCGCGGGCACGTTTTACAAGATCTGTGCGATTATAGGAGTTAGGTTAATTCTTAATTCACAAAGATAGGATGTCCATCGCATTTCTACCTCCGGGCACTTTCTGTAGACTTCCGTTATTAAATTTGTAGAAGAATAGTCTACGTCATAGATTCATGTGCAATGCTTGGAACGTGCGTGTGTATATGCGCACACATTTACACATTTACATACGTAAATGTGTGCGCATATGCATTTTTGTCTGTGTGCGCATGTGTCGTAAGAAGAAATAAAAAGATGGATAAAGATAGCGAGAAAGAAGAAAAAAAAGAAAGAGAGAGAAAATGAGATAGAAAAGAAAGAGAGAAGAAGATAGAGTTTAGGATGTAAAAAGAAAGTAAGCGAAAGAGACAGAAATAAGGGATAAATATCTAGAGAGAGAGAGAGAGAGAGAGAGAGAGAGAGAGAGAGAGAGGACGAGAAAGATTCTAAAAGAAAAAAAGAGAGAGATAAAGACAGAAAAAGAGAAAGGGGATATGAAAACGAAAAGAGGATAGAAAGGTAGAGAAATAGAGAATCCAACCATGGGAGAGAGAAGATGGAAAGCTAGAAAGAGATAAAGAGACAGAGAAGAGTGAGATTTAGAGAGATAAAACATGGTGAAACAACAACTATGAAGATGAGGATAGTAATCCGCAAATAAATAAATATACAAATTACTCCTCTCAATTATATATATATATATATATATATATATATATATATATATATATATATATATATATATATAATTATTTTTTACTATAATAATTAAATACCTACAGACACTAGTGTTTCATCCTTTCGGGATTCTTCAGTGCAGGGTGTCACGATTACTACCAGTCGAACGATTCGAACCCCGTATCACGAGACATCTCTGGCTCGATTAGCGGAGACCTAAACCATTCGGCTACCATTAACCGCTTGAAATAACGTTGAATTTTAAACATCTTAATTTTAAGTGTTCATTTACGCCAGACAGACAGTGATCTAATCGTTATACGATGATCTACGCATAAGAGCTAAATTGACCGACTTTTAATTCGACTGAAAGTGCTCAACGATAAGAAACGAATTTCTTAAAGGGGCTGTTATAATTATTTTTTACTATAATAATTAAATACCTACAGACACTAGTGTTTCATCCTTTCGGGAATCTTCAGTGCAGGGTGTCACGATTACTACCAGTCGAACGATTCGAACCCCGTATCACGATATATATATATATATATATATATATATATATATATATATATATATATATATATATATATATATATATATATATATATATATATAAGAGAAAATAGTTAATAAAGCATGTTAAAAAAACACTTTGAAAAAGAGTTAAAAACATATTTAATCTTAAAGGGATAGTCTTTAATCCGCGGAATTTCGAAGAAATACTGTCCTTCTCATCAGAGGGTAGGAATTAGCAAAATGCGGGATCGGATTTTGCATACAAAAGTATTTGATAAAACTGCAAGTAAGTAAAAAATCTTACTTAATCACAAAAAGTGAAGCAGAGGGAATATGGTGAAGAAAAAGGTGATTTCACGCGTGGATGGATAGTCTGGTGAAAGGTAAAGTGACCAATGACGGTAAAATCCAAAAATGCAGAATCAAAGAAAGTTAATTAAATTTCCATTCGCACAAGTAAAATCCAAGGAAATCACGTAATTGGAAGATGGTCCAAAATAACTCAAGAGGCCGAAATCCGTGATACAATTCACAAATATGTACAAGGAAAATGGGAAAAATTCCAATAATATTAATAAAAGAAAAATGAGATATGCGTTTAACACGGCTGCCGAAACAAAGTTTATTTTATTTTATATAAATATTGTGGTATTACTGCAAACTTTTCTCGGTGCAGATGGCTTCCACAAGACAGAGTATAGGTAAACCGGAGGTTTTTACTTCAGAGTTTTCTTCTCCTAAATGCATGTCTGAACGAATTAATGCACCCCCAGATACCATTTCTATGTCTCGGCGCGATACATACAGCGCCTAACCTTCCTAAATGGTCACTCATCTGGTACTGACCAGGCTAATCGTTGCTTAACCGGTGTGTCAACATGATTGTGCTATATGTGTGTGTATGTGTGTGTGTGTGCGTGCGTGTGAGTATATATATATATATATATATATATATATATATATATATTCATTAACTTCATCAAACTTTGTAAAGTCTGATGAATTACTGGATCGTTAATACGATTCGGTAACCGAAACATGTGTAACTAAGGAGATAAAACGGTAATAAAAAATGTATATATATATATATATATATATATATATATATATATATATATATATATATATGTAGATTTCGTATTGATATTTTTTAAACGAAGTTGAATAGCTACGAAGACCTGAGTTGTGCCATTAAAACGACTGACCTGTTATATTCCAGAATGTATTTTTCTATCATTATCAATGCACTTTTGCCACGAGCGCGTGGGCACCACTTGGTTATACGAGAGTGATTTAACTAAGAAACTGAAAGAAATACGACGAGTAGAGTCGTATCATAAGTAGGTCTTTCTATAATATATATATATATATATATATATATATATATATATATATATATATATATATATATATATATATGCGTGTGTGTGTGTGTGTGTGTGCGTTTATTAGCAGGTCACCCGAGATTGCCTGGTCGTAAAATACGTTTAAGTATGATATTTTGATTAATACAGATTTTGCATTTATTATTATATTATACTGTACCAAAATATATAGTAATGATTTAAAAAGTTAAAAAAAAAAATGCCTCGTGCGCCACCATTGAGAATCAAAACCAAAACATTTAAACATTTAGCTTACGATTTACTTTTTCTTTTGGCGTTTATGTCTAAACTCTGAAGACATGTTTGCTGCGAAACTAAAAATAAAAACATGAGCCTATAGCTATTACGTTACGCATGCATACTCGTAATGCCGTCGTTCGACCTTCACCTGGCAAATTCCATTTTTCATATTTTTGCACCGATTTTCCCCGGCTAAAACCTAAGCATAAAGGTTTGCGTGGGGTTTAATACCCTATACATACAGTGTGTAAACCAAAAACCGCCAAAGGAGTTTGGTAGGCAAAAATCTTTAAACAAATATATACGCATACATAAATATATATAGAAAGTTTTGTGTTTACTGTAACCTTTTTACGCAAATATTACGCAAGTATAAATAATGTAAAATATCTGCATGAATATAATTACACATAATAGTTAACTAAACATGATCATCCAATAATTAAAACGAAAAACTAATTTGGATTTAATTAAAATGAATGTTTTAATTAAATCCCAATTAGTTTTTCGTTTTCGAATATGCAAATTAGCTATATCTTTTTCAGATGAATGCACTTCTAGGACCCATATACAAGAAAGTTGTATTTTCTTTTTAAATAAATAAATAAACAGGGGTTTTAATATGAATATCAAATTATACAAATTAAACCAAATTCATAGGAGTATAGATTATCTATATATAAAAGTGAAAATGTGTGTGTGTGTATGTGCATTTCCCTACCAAATAACTCTGTTAATTTTCAGTCTACAAACTCGATATTTGACAGAAGGGGTATTGGGATTTTGGGAAATCTTTTTAATTGGTTTTCGTCCAAAAATTTGGCTGCCACGAAGTTAAAGTTCAATGATTTGACCATTGAAAACTCTACCAGATTCCTCCGCCAATTTTAGATCTAAACACTTGACATTTTAAATGTAGGTTACTGGGACATGGATCAAACTTTTTAATTTGATTTGAGCACAAAACAATAAATGTTTAGGGGTCAAAATTGGGGTCAAATTAAATAAATTATAATTTATAAATTCTGTCTAGCAAACTACTCAGCCAATTTTGGGTCTAAATATTTGAAATTTATACATAACAGGTATTCAGACCTGCGGCAAGCATTTAAATCAGTTTGGGGGCAAACATTTCGCTGCCAAAAGGTCAAAGTTAAAAGAGTTGACCATTGGAGATTCTTACAAATTCCTCTGTTAATTTTGGGTCTAAACACTTGAAATTTTAGATGTAGGTAACTTGGACATGGGTAAAACTTTATATTTTGATTTGAGACCAAAAATACATGGTAAGGAGTCAAAATTACCACTGCGGTCTGTACGATATTACTCAGACAATGTTTGGTCTAAACATTTGAAATATTACATATAGAGAATTCACACGTATGCCAGGTTATGAACAGTACATAGGGCCCAACCGAAGCTGGGCTGAACTGCTAGTTATATATAAATGTGATCTCGTCAGTGTCTCTCTCTGTGAGGAATATTCTCTACCAAAAACTGTTGTCACTGTTTTGGTCTATAGACTTAAAATTTGATAGATAAAGAATTTTGACTTTTGAAACAAATTCGATTTGGTTTTTAGCCAGTAAAATTAGCGGCTAATGCGTCACAAGAAGAAGAAAAAAAGAAATTGGCGGGCGTAAGTTAAATAAACTTATTATTTCTATGCACACACAAATACACATCTATATCCTTAACGACTTTATGATTTAAGTTTTTATATGCGTATGGCTTAGGTAAGATGGTAATGAATAAGACTGGAGAACAATATGTTTTGGTTTCCATTCTAGCTGATGGCACCCAAAACATGCGTTTTAAAAATCTTTTAAAATTACTACTGTATATTGAGTACAGCAATATATTATTAGTTCTGTAATAATAATAAATAGGAAATTTGCATGAATTAAATTATTATATCTATGCGTATTTTACGGCAGGGCTATATATTAGGCACAATATAATAATCAATAAAGAATTGACTTCATAATAAAATAAATACACAATCTGCATAAATTAAAATATATTTAAACGTAATTTACGACTGGGCAGCGTCTTGCTTGGGCGTTGAAACTGTCCATCCGGTTTTTAGCTTCCGATTTGAAAAATACTAAGCATACATAAGTAAATAAAAACAAAGCCATGAAATCTTTTTCTTAATCGACTATTTTTCGCGTTTAAAATATGCAAATAAAAAACAAAACTGTAAATCCCTTTCTCTTTTTACATCGGCGTTTTAGGAACTTTATTTGCATTTTTCATTGCAAGTTGGAATCGTTTTCAAACAAAAACAAAGCAAATGCGTTTACGATTTAAAGTCCTTTATATATTCTGTAATTGACTGTTAAAATTACTCAGATCAGCTTGCCCAGTCGTTGAAACCGTGTTAATAAAAATACCACTTAACTATCAACACATAACATCTAAATTAAATTTTTAAAAAAATTGGTTTACATTACAAATAAAAAAAAAATCGGGCAAGACCAGTTGCAAAATACTCTCGATCCGTATATCACATAAAAAGACACTAAATTCCTCTAATAATCGTTATGTTACTATGCAAACAATATTTAAATAATTATAATGGCATTTCAGAAAATAACAGTTTTAAATAAGAAGAACTTCTTTTAAAACATAAATCATATAAACATAACTTTTTAAACTAAACTTTTTATTTATTTTGAACTTAATTTTTTTAACAATATAAATAGAACTTTTTATAATTTTAAACAATATAAACCGTTTTATTTTTAATTTCAAATAATATAAACAGATTTTTTTAAATTAATATTATTCACGAATGCTTGTGATTATGCGGGGAAAGACTTCCGCCTTTAAACCATGTAGGATTTTAGCGTCCCAAAGTTTTATAAACGATTACTTCAATTGTATTTTCATTTCAAGTTTTCAATAAAAAAAAACAAAGTAAATGTTTATCTAATGTAAAAAAAAACAAACAAAACTAAACAAAAACTTGATCAATTTACATATTTAAAAAAAAACACTTGGTATTTTTACAACCTAACCCAGCGTAGTTTATCTCCTAAAGAAATCCAAATCTACTTCTTTTTTTGGCTATTAAGTTTCAACAGCCTATAAAGATAATATCAAAGAAGGAATGAAAAAAAAAATACAAATTTAACATTTTAGTTAGAGAGGGGGATCACTTTCCTAAGTAAATTTAACGTAAAATAAGCACCCACGTCTTAGCCACGCAGCGGTAAACGAGATATGTAACCGTTTGCAATTTTTCAAGTTTAGTGGCAGGAACAAAATAAAATCTAAACCTCATCTACTCAAATCCCCACACAGTAATTCCCCAATCTTGAACGTAAAATATTTTGCGAATATTGTTTTAATACTTTAATCATTGTTTTATATGCAATCTCCAGATACGCCGTGACATGAACCCAGCTAGTATATATTTTGAAAATAAATAAATAATTGTTATAATTCCTTTTCTATCCTTTGCAAATGATTCAAATTTTAATATGTTATTATGAATGAGAACGACTATCAGTTGTCAAAATTTCAGCTTTTTACATTGTTATTTGTAACAAATATTAGGTTTTAAAATGTTATCCCTTAGTTTTGGACGCTACAGTACACACACACACACACACACACACACACACACACACACACACACACACACACACACACACATATATATAAAGTAAGTTTTGAAAATATATATTACAGTTAAGCTACATAGAATTTTCCATGTTTTATCTTCGTGAGAATTCATCAAGCAATTGCATGGAATTTATGTTAACGCATATTCTTTTATATTCACATGATGCTGAGTCTGCTAGTTAGTCAATCAGATTCCTTGTTAATCACACATCTATATATCACAATCAATAAATGCGCCTTTATCATCAGAAAGAAGTTTATATTAATCCACCCTTTTGTTCATCTTTGAAAGGTATAAAGCGATCATTTTTTTTGTGTAATAAAGTGACTTTATTTTAATCAGAATAAGTTCAGATATGTTTCTTTTTCTCCTTTTCTGTCTGTCTGTCTGTCTGTCTGTCTGTCTCTCTCTCTCTCTATATATATATGTCTGTCTGTCTGTCTGTCTCTCTCTCTCTCTCTATATATATATATATATAGTGAGAGAGAGAGAGAGAGAGAGAGAGAGAGAGAGAGAGAGACAGACAGACAGACAGACAGACAGACAGACACAGAGACAGACAGAGAAAAGGAGAAAAAGAGAAATCCGACGTATCTGAACGCATTCCGATTAAAAAAATGACTTTCTTACACAAAAAGAAAAAAAAAGATCGCTTTATACCTTAATATATATAAGGCTATATACCTTAATATACTATATACCTTAATATACCTTATACCTTAATATATATATGGCTATATGTCTATCTGTCTGTCTGTCTAGCTCCATATTTTCAAACACTATGTCTCCCAAAACTAAATGTCGCACAGCGGCGATAGGGGCCTCAAATTATTAGATTTTTTGCGGACCTTCTTTTATGGGTCTTTACCAGGTTGAATTAGTTTTTACGGGGTCAAAAATCGTTATAACTTTCGTAATTTCATCTTAGTTTATTTATTTTATTTTAAATTTAATCGGTTCATGTGCGTGTCACGTTGGTACAATGGTAAAGCTACCAGCTTTATATGCTACCGTTTTAGCTTTCAGTTTCGATTCTAGCTGATGGCACCCCAACACTTTTTATATTTTTACTTTGAAATCACGACTCTATAATAATATATACGAAATCTGAACAAATTAAAATATCATATTTAAGCATATTTTTCGCAAGGCAAATCCGCCCCCGCGAATATATATATATATATATATATATATATATATATATATATATATATATAGTTTACGCTCTAGAAAAAACTGGGCTGTATACTTTGTTAATGTGATCAGTAGGGGGGTTGGAGGGAGGTGTTGTGAAGGTAGAATGTAGGGGTGCAGTAAGAGAAGAGCAGTACGTCCCCCATTGAGCTCTTTTTAATAATCACGCGGGTTTCATTGGATTTACATTTAGGAAACCAATCTATACAACCAGTACACACACACACACACACACACACACACACACACACACACACACACACACACACACACACACATATATTACTGGCTCACATGGAGCTTTCACACAAGTCAGTAAACGATCGGTTTGGAGACCTGTGGTATTCTCTAGAAGCTGAGTGACAACAAGTCTCCCCAGACGTCCAGCTCTCTCCACCTCCTTCGATAGCATTTGCAAATAAATTTGCGTCATCGCAACAGCCTCATACCATTGATCTCTCGCTGGTAGTGGCCATTGGTTTATACTGGAATTTGAGTGGCACTGAGCCTCCCCACGATCCCAGTTCTCTTCGCGCTTGTCCAGCGGAGGTCTGGCCAGCGCTCTCTCCTCGGTTTTTCCATCCTCCTTGACCCTTCTCGACTCTTTGGTATCACTTTTCTATTGGGGGGGGGCGGTGATGAGACAATGGGGGGATACATGATGGTGGTGTAGAACTTGTAGATATGCAGCTTCGGCGTTCTTCATTCCCTGTAACGCTTCTTTGTTATAGTGTCTTGTGTTATTCCCCACATTCTATCATTATTATTATTATTATTATTATTATTATTATTATTATTATTATTATTATTATAAAACAGTAATCTACTGACATGCATATTTCGAGGTTCCTACCTCTCTTTAGCGAAGCTTGACTGTGTCTCTAGGAATCGAACCCCGTGCATTATAGCCCGGCGCGATAACTGTTACGCCACGAAATCCTAGATAATTATACTGTTTATTTTAATCATTTATAAACTTATGTAATTTTTTTTTTTAGTTTAAGTAGCGCCTTCGCCTCCAAGATCGTTTTTATTCGTCCATATCTTATTTGGACATAGATAAATAATATTTTTATTTATTTTTTAATTAGTTTTAAAACAGTAATATACGGACATGCATAAACGAAAAAAATAAACAGTAAAATCTTCTAGGACTTGATACCGTAACGGTTAACGCGCCGGACTGTTATACACGTGGTTCGATTCCTAGAAACATCGTCAAACTACGCTGAGGAGAAGTAGGAACCTCGAAACATGCATGCTCGTAGATTAGGTTTAAAAATAATAAAAAGTAAATAAAAATATTTTTTATCTACGTCCAAATACAACATGGGCGATTTTCTAAGTAAAACGGTCTTCAAGGCGAATACACTACTTAACCGTATTTATCGCTTAAAATATCAACAAGAAATATATATATAAAATTCACTTTAGAATTACAACATGTAAAATATATCTATAAATATTGCTTGAATACAATCCTACCATTATCCCCATAACTCCTTGGCTATCACTGACCCTGCTATCTATTGTATACATTTTATGTAATATATACTAACATTTAATCCATCATGTGCCTATGCTAGTCTTTGCATGCGTTTTGTTTGCCTAGCACGTTCTCATCTCTTTTGATAAGAAGCACTAGGCTTCGAAATGCCATAGCATAAAGAACTTTCATAATTCCTACTCTCAATGGTGTATCTTCCTTATTGAATTGATAATTAAGTCTATATGCACCAGTGTATACTTTTATATTGTCGTTGTTTTTCTTCTTGTATCTAATCCCCACCTCGTATGTAAGCGTTTTATTATCTCAATAACTCTTCATTTAAAGAAGCCTTCAATACTTTTTCGATCACCTCTCATAATATATATATATATATATATATATATATATATATATATATATATATATATATATATATATATATAACGCAATCATGAAGGTTGGTTGGTTGTTTTTGTTTTACGGCATATCAACCCTTTTCGGGTTATTTAATGCCGAATCCAAAGATTTTGAAGAAAATTTTTTTAATAGAATATATTTGTTGTTTTCACGCCGGTTTCTATTTAACCCATAGTTGGGACCCTAACTGGTACTACCACTCCGGGTCAGAGTGGACCTGGGAGCAATGGTAATTAAAGGGTGGCTCCACACTCCCCAAAGCCCACAAAATGGGGCCTAACCACTGGATATAGTTTAAGGTCATATCCAGGACCCACATTGAGGGACCTTTACCCTCTGCAGGGGGGGGGGGGCAGTCGTCGTATTCTAATGCCCCACCGACAGGGCCGCAATCATGAAGGGAAGACTTAAATTCATGATTAAAAACGTTTAAAATAAAGTTAATGGGGTGAAGAGAAGAAAAGAAAAAAATGGGGGGAGTCAGCTGACCGGTTTCGTCCTCGTTTTATCAAAGTTGTATCGAGAGGGATTTGTTTTGGAGAGAAAAAAACACGAATGGGGATCGAACATATGTACAAATAAAATCACGTTGCATGACGTTATGTATCGGGAAAAACATTGGGAAAAAGCAATTAAAATACAGCAACGTTATAATACTCGAAGATCCCGGACACTAATCCCGCTCAAACCTAAGAAGCATTACTTTTGCTTACAGAGGTGAAGCCTTTTCAACCGAACATGAAGAGTCTCCGAGACCTTTAAATTAAATAATGAGTGAGCACGACTCAGGATTGAAAAAGAATTTGTGCTAAAGTTCGCTGCACAAACCGAATTCTTTTTTTAAATACGGAATCGGTAATTGTATCGGAATAGAAATAATATTGCAATCGTCCCATCCCTAATATATATATATATATATATATATATATATATATATATATATATATATATATATATATATGTGTGTGTGTGTGTGATCCATTGTCTGATTGCCAGATAGATAGCATAGAATGTTAAAAATAGACACACGACAGATAGATAAGAACAAATAAGTTATTATTTATAGTCAACTTTGTTTTGTTTAGATACTTATCGACTTAAAGATTTTACTCTTATATTTGAAATGTCACGCGTGTTGATGAGAAATATACCCCCCCTCTTTTCCTCACTCTTTCTCTTTGTTTGTCCGTCCATAGCTCTCTTTCTCCCGCTCTTTCTCTCTCTCTCTCTCTCTCTCTCTCTGTTCGTACGTGATTGCATGACTTTTTTGTGATATACTATTTGCGCCTTTCGTTTGATATGCATTTCGTCCACACACACACATACACACATACACACACACACATATATATATATATATATATATAGTATCCTGGGATACGGTGGCCCTATTGTACGATTTTTCAGGTTATGATGTGTAATACGATGTTTTCCTGACTCCTGATTGGCCCCGCGTCACAGTGTTATTTATATAGTTATTTTATTAAATACATGTGTATTATAAACTGTACTGTATTTTGTTACTGATTCTTAATGCCGTATCCAGGTGTTCTATTGTACACACACACACACACACACACACACACACACACACACACACACACACACACACACACACACATACACATATATATAAATATATATATATATATGCATACATATATATGTGTATATATATATACATATATATATATACATAGCGTACACACACACACACACACACACACACATATATATATTATAGAGGGAATTAGACCTTGTGTCTTAAGAGCAGAGTTTATTTTTATGCATTAATAAATATATTAATACTTTTAAAAGAACATTGCCAAAAGTATTATAGATATATAATAAGGTCAATAGGTATATATATCCTAGAACTATATTAATATTTAGTAAAAAAAATCAATAATTGTGAATTAAAAATCAGTTTCAAAAGGAAAAACAAACAAAATCAACTCGAGTGTACGATCGTTTCGGAAACGATGTTCATTTTATTGAAATTGACAATAATTATTGACAATAATTGACAAGTTTTTGTTATTTATTGTCAATATCAATAAAATGAACAGCGTTTTCGAAAGGATCGTACACTTGAATTGATATTGTTTTTTCTTTTTGAAACTGATTCTTTTTAAATTCACAACTATTGACCTTTTTTACTCAATCTATATATATATAAAAGTGTGTGTGTGTGTGTGTGCGTGTTGTGTATGTGTGTCTGTCTGTCTGTACATTTCCCTATACAGTAACTCTGTCAATTTTCAGTCTACAGACGCGAAATTTGATATACAGGGTATGGAGATGTGGGAAAATCTTTGTAATCCATTTTCGGCCAGAAATTTGGCTGTTAAGGGGGCAACGTTCAACGATTTGACCTTTGAGAACTCTATTAAACTCCAATTTTAGGTATAAACAATTGAAATTTTAGATATAGCTTCCTTGGACATGGATCTAACTTAATAACTTGATTTGATCCCAACATAATAAATAATAAATGTTAAGGAGTCATAATAGGGATCAAAGTTAAAAGATTTGACCTCTGTGGTCTCTATCAAATTACGCAGACAATTTCTCTTCTAAGTATTTGAAATTTTGCATAAAGATTATTCAGAGATAGGGCAAGCTTTTTAATCGGTTTGGGTCGAAAATTTAAGCTATCAATATATAAATGTATGTATGTATGTTTGCATGTCTGCCTACCACTTTCGACATAGGCGACGGATTTCCACAAGATCAGCATCGGGTTTAAGATCGACCTTTCAGATAACAAATACCGAATAATTGGCTAAAAACATTAATTTCTTCACGCTCAACTGCGCACTTTTCTATAGGGGGTTGCTTTTTTCACCGATATTTTCGAAAATCATCGAAAGAAGCTACAGCACTTAGCTCTTCAGCAGTAGTCGCTACTGAGGGCAAATTGATATTTTAACCTTAAAATAACGATGCTAAACGTATAAATGTATATTTACGTGAGTAATTCTTTTTTTGGGACGCCAGCACGCCAATACACAATTTTGGTTCGCCAAAAACTACGCCAGTGCGCTAAATTTCATCCCGTCATAAAAACTTTCTTAGAAAAAACATTTTTGAATTTTTATCTAGCAAATGAACATATAAAATCTTATAGTCTTATAAAATTATTTGCAGTTACTGACAAAAAATCAAGAAATTTACATGCGGTGTTTGAACCTACAGATCATGTCATGCAAAAAAAAAAAGGAAGAAAAGAAAAAAGAAAAAAAAACACGCTATCAACCTACCCAGAGCATAATTTTCACGGCCCGTTGTTTTATCATTGTTGCTAACTGACGACATGGTAAAAATGGCTTCACCGATGATAGATGAATTAAAGTAACGGTTTAGGTTATCGATGATTATCGGGGGTATTCCGAGACAAAAATTAAACCATGATCACTCCCAGACTTATACACTAAAGATCTGTAAATTTTAAAGAAAATCTGTTCAGCTGTTTCGGAGTCTATAAAGAACGAAGTCGCGCACACATAGACAAAGTTGCAACCACCGTTCTGCAAGATCAAACATACCCATTCCTGTGTCTCGATATGTTTTCTATCATTATATGTAATCAGTTTTTTAAAATAGTCAACCATATAGGAGACTATTCGTGACCAGACACACACACACACACACACACACACACACACACACACACACACACACACACACACACACACACACACACACGCACACATTCAGCTTTATATTATAGATATATATACACTCTAAAAATAATTGTAGTAATAATTATACCAGCCCTTATAAGGACGTGGTTCTTATTGTTGAGCACTCTATGTTGAAATTTTAGTCGCTCTCTTAATCTCACATGTACAGATCATAATGTTATAATCCTAAGATCACTCTTGCCGTCTTGACATTTATATAAATGTTAATTTCAACTGTATTTCTCGTGGTTAACGTTGGCCGTGTGAGTTATTCCTTGCTAATGGAGTCAGAGATGGCTTTGTGGTCGGGTTTTTGAAAACCCACATTTATTAATTTTACCCCCCACCCCCCCAAACGGAGCTAAAGTCGATATTTTGTTTTGAGAAAACAAAACTATCGTCTTTGAGAAATCACTGTGTTGCGTACCGCTAAAATATTTTTTTCTAATCAATAAAATTGAATAAAGTTTATTTTTACTAGAATCTTTATACATTTATCTAGCGAATAAACATAAAATTATATGCGAAAAAAACACACTCATTAGTTTAAAAAAAAAAATCAAACTTAGGCAACGGGAAGGAAGTTGACTTCTTTTTTCTAAAACGAACAGACTTGCCTTGTAAAAATTGTATGTGGCGTACCGCTAAAATATTTTTCTAAATAACATAATTGAATAAAGTTTATTTTTACGAGAAAATTTATGCATTTATCTAGCGAATAAATATAAAATTATATATGAAAAAATACGCTCATTAGTTTCAAAAATCAAACTTATGCAACAGGGATGAAGTTATTTTTTCAAAAACGAAGCTGACCTGTTTTGATAAAATTGTGAGTGGTTTACCACTAAATTATTTAAAAAAAATAAAATGATATAAAGCTTATCTAATCTTTATACATTTATCTAGATAAAAACATAAAATTATATACAAGAAAACGTTTATTATATATAAAAAAATCCAATTTATGCAACGGAGGTGAAGTTGACTTTAGTTTTTTTATCTAAAACGAAATCAACTTGTTTTAATAAAATTGTGTGTGGCGTACCATTAAAATATTACGCGTATGCGTGAAGGATACACATTAACTCGACTTGCGCTGCAAAGTTAAAATTATATATATATATATATATATATATATATATATATATATATATATATATACTAGCATTTTAGCCCGACTTTGCCCGGATATTTGGAGGTGTGTGTTGATCAGAAAAAAAGCGGTCAATTTTTTTTACTTTTACCCCTATTATGACCCCTTAACATTTATTGTTTGGGCCTCACATCATATTATTAAGTAAGGTCCATGTCCAAGGAACCTATATCTAAAATTTCAAGTGTTTAGTCCGAAAATTGTCGGAGGAGTTTGGTAGAGTTCTCAAAGATCAAATCGTTGAACTTTGACCCCTTATCAGCCAAATTTCTGGCCGAAAACCGATCACTTAGATTTTCCCACATCTCACTACCCTGTATATCCAATTTCAAGTCTGTAGACTAAAAATTGACAGAGTTATTGCGTAGGGAAATGTACACAGACAGACACACAGACATACAGACACGTTCACTTTATATATATATATATATACTAGCAGGGGTGCCCGGCGTTGCTCGGGTGTTTGGAGGTGTATGCTGTGCAAAAAAAGCAAAAAAACAAAAAAAAAATGGTTAATTTTTTAAATCTTTGACCCCTATTATGACCCCTTAAAATTTATAGTTTCGGGCTCAAATCACTTTATTAAGTTAGATCCAGGTTCAAGGAACCTATATCTAAAATTTCAAGTGTCTAGACCATAAATTGTCGGAGGAGTTTGGTAGAGTTCTTGAAGGTCAAATCGTTGAAATTTGACCCCTTAACAGCCAAATTTCTGGCTGACACCCGTCACATCGATTTTTCCCAAATCTCAGTACCCGGTATTTCAAATTTCGAGTCTATAGACTAAAAATTGACAGAGTTATTGCATAAGGAAATGTACACAGACACACAGACAGACAGACAGACACGTTCACTTTTATATATATATATATATATATATATATATATATATATATATATATATATATATAAACTAACATTATTAAAGATAATAGGCGAAAACGTTCGTGATACATATGTGGCATATACTAACATTACTGTATTTCACACAAAACAAGAAAATAAGAAAAATCGAAAAAAGAAAATGTATAATTACGCTGTTAACTTTGATAAATAAAAAACCGCTGACTAAATGCGCATACATAATTATTTATTTTCTAGAATTTTTTAAAAATATATTTTTACTTATTTGCTTTTGCAAATTTATCTTCATACTTATATACCAAATCTCTGACAAGGGGTCAGTAGTAAGATTCGCTTTTGCTATTATATTCTTCTTTCCTGCATGGCTAACTTTATACCTGATAAATATAAATGATGCTACCTTGAAGAAACAAGTTCCCAACCATTTTTATAGCATTACTCCCACCCCACTCGCCACCAGTTAAGCACACCTACACGATATCAAGCATTGCATCTCCCCAAGCATGACTGGAACAGACCATTTATTTTATTTAAATTAACCTTAGGTCAAAGTTTAAGGGGTAATCACTCAAACCCCACCCGATGTCACCACCGAATTGTTCGCTTCCTACCGTTCCGGTCATGTAGAATTTACTAATGGAAAGACAAAATCTGTCAACCCAGTTATTTGATTCATATATCTATGAAAGTGAAAGAGCCTGTCAGTCTGTGTGTCTGTGTACATTTTCCTACCAAATAGCTCTGTCAATTTTAGGTCTACAGACTCGAAATTTGACATAAGGTGTACTGAGATTTGGAAAAATCTTTTTAATCGGTTTTCGGCCAGAAATTTTGCTGTTAAGGGGTCAAAGTTCAACAATTTTACCTTTGAGAACTCTACCAAACTCCTCCGCAAATTTTGGGTCTAAACACTTGAAATTTTAGATATAGATTACCTGGACAGGGATCTAACTTTATAATTCTATTTGAGCCCAAAACAATAAATGCTAAGGAGTCAAAATTGGGGTCAAAGTTAAAAAAAATTGACGTCTGTGGTCTCTACCAACTTTTCTCTATGGTAGTAAAAGGAAGCCTATTATATAGAAAGGCATTACAGTACATATTCACACTTTTTAATATATGCATAGGCACATAAAGTTATGAACAGTACATAGGGCCCGAGCAAAGCCGGGCGGAACTGCTATATATATATATATATATATATATATATATATATATATATATATATATATATATATATATATATATATATATATGATAAATTTCACAGCCAAACAAAACAACGTCGCAGTCCACAAGAGCCATGACAGTCACCGATCCGGAAGCCCAAGACTCGAGTTCCGGCCTCATTTGGGCTCATAAGTTAGGCACATCCGAACTCAGGATTCGAAACTCGAGCCTCTTGCATGCGAAGCAAGCACTCTACCAACTTATTATATATATATATATATATATATATATATATATAATATAAAGCTGAATGTCTGTGTGTGTGTACGTGTGTGTGTGTGTGTGTGTGTCTGGTCACGAATAGGCTCCTATATTGTTGACAATTTAATAAAAACTGATTACATATAATGATAGAAGATGTATCGAGACACAGGAATGGGTATGTTTGATCTGGCAGAACGGTGGTTCATTAAAATTGTGGGGTCTGCATTCGCTACTGGTCTACAAAGTATGGAAATAAAAAAATTAAAAAAAAACGTTTACAAGTGTTTTTGATATAGATGTACATAAGAATCCTTTGATAAGTATGTTTTAACTTAAATAGGGATAGTATGATAAAATTGTTGGGTCTGCGTTCGCGCCTGGCCCCCATAGAATGGAAATAGGCACAAACTTTAATAAAGACTTTTCATATCTATCTGCGTAAGTATACTTTGATAATTATGTTTCAGTTTGAAGAAATATGATATAATAAAATTATGGGGTATTCGTTCGCGCCTGACCTCCATAGAATGGAAATATGTCACAATGTTTAACAAGGTTTTTTAATATAGATCCACAGAATATTGTGATAAGTGTTTCCGTGTGAACAGGTATGGTATAATAAATTATGGGGTTTATCTATTTTATTTTTACTTTCATCATATTTTGCTTTGGTTTTGATACCCCCAAATTCGAAGCTATCTCTTTACAACCCTTCCTTTTCATAACCTATCATACTTTCATAAATCCGAGTCCATTTTCTGTAGGCTGTTTTTGAACCCAGCCAACGACGGGTACTTTTGCTAGTATATATATATATATATATATATATATATATATATATATATATATATATATATATAGGACTGCCGACTGTCATCACGACGGTTCTAGGTTCGATCCTCGGCTTGGGAGAGGTGTTAGTCTAGCGGCACTGATGAGTTGTGAAACAACGAAACAGGTCTGTATGTCGATGACTAAAATATATTTTATAAAGCCCCCCTCTTCGATAGAGCACTCTCGTAAATTATCTTACTCGCTACTTAATTTAGCTGAAATAATGCGAAGCTCGCGATTTGTTTACAAACAAACGTTTGAGCCCTCTACGAGTGGCGGACGGATGTTTATTTAAATAGACCTTCGGACAGTTTAATTTCGGCCACCGATTCCGTAGTCAGGGGGTAGGACTGCCGACTGTCATCACGACGGTTCTAGGTTCGATCCTCGGCTTGGGAGAGGTGTTAGTCTAGCGGCACTGATGAGTTGTGAAACAACGAAACAGGTCTGTATGTCGATGACTAAAATATATTTTATATATATATATATATATATATATATACAGATATAAAAACAATACTGGATGGTAGTGCATCATCATTAAATTGTTGTGACTTCACATGGTTTACCAAACCAGTTTTACACAGATTCAATTCTTGTTAAAAGTCGACAATAACTGCGGATCTATCCTGCTTTCTAAAATACACGTTTCAATACTGAATGTTTAACAGTTTTCCTCAAACTTTCTGCATCCTACCATGATTACTTTTCTCCGATGATTTCGGACCACAGTTTGAAATTGACTTCTAACTCATCAATTTCCAACAACTAAAGATTATTTTTCAATGCATTCTGAAGCATTTTTATAGAGCTTTGCTGCGGCCTCTTTCCTATGGAAAGCTAACCATAAAACATATCACATCCTCACTAAGTGTCCAGTTCAAGGCATTTCATTTTTGACGATCTTTATTTCTATTCTACAGTTGTTGGATTGTTCAGGGATGGTAATATCAAGAATAAAGGACTTCGAGCTGAATTGATTTTCTTGGGACTAACACGTTATATCTATATCGAGATACATAAAGATTATGTCGGCTTGAACGTCAACACAAAAATGTACTTGGATGTGCTGAAGAATGTGGTGGTATAGTATATAAGAAATATATATATGTATATATAGAAATAGAATTATAAAAAGAGATTAGAGATCTGGAACAAACCTTTCCAGAGCCTTAAGATACCTTCGGTATGTAGTCCATGTTTCTGATGTATACAGTAGACAAGTCAGAACACATGCTTCATAAACACAGACATTTGTCTATACACTGATTCCACTATCCGCCTTTTTTTTACACCACTTATCAAGGCCCGGAAGCCACTCGGGGATAAGGGTTAGTGCGTGTACAGTAATCAATGGGACAATATCGTAGTAATCGTTAGTATTGGAGATTTGATAAAGTGTCTTACTTAAGGGGGCGGTTCATCAGGAATTTGTTTATGTTGGACTTGAAGACATCCAAGTTGTAGTCAGGTGGGAAAAAGGCAAACGGAAGAGAGTTCCACAGTCGTGCACTTCTAAGAAAGAAGCTTTGCTCATGGAATCTACGCTTTCATTTAGGCACAGATAAAGAGTGGGGAAAATTAATGAAAGCCTACCAAAAGCAGAGCTAGCCTGGGCTATTCTTTAAGCTTTTCAGCATCTAAGGTCCCAATTCTACTCAATATACTACCAAAAATATGTAAATGTATCAGTGACTTACAATCTTCTCCCTTCAACCCGATTAGTTGGTTCCATATATGGTACACCAGTTTAAAGTGAATACATAACACCGGTTTTCGTAAAAACGAATGGTCAGACCGAAAGCTTTACAGGCATTTGAGAATTTATCCATTGTAAACTGCATGTTCTCCCATATGTGTACGTCAATAATTACATCATCTACATACAACAACTCACAAACGTCAGCGTGAAAGGTTTTTGAATTTCTATTCATAATTATGTCAAGTAAAATACACGAAGACATATTTTGACATTCGACGATGCAATTAATAAAGACATTATTTATGTTCTACTGCACGTGGTCAAAGTTTGACAAAAAATTGGTGTGACGAAACCCAACTCCCTGTAAAGAGACACTCTGACTTGGGACAAACAGTAAACTTTTTCTCAGAATTAAACAATTTCTCATGTTTCAAAGAAGATACAACAGATATTACACTTTGGTCGTAGCTAATAAAGTCTTCTTTTTCTTCTGTGCGGTTGGTAAACTGTAAGTCGAACATTTTGTTTTTGTTAACACCGACATTTTCAAGCGTAAACATGTGCGATTTGGGTGAAAAAGTGGAGTTTTAGGCGAAATTTGAAAAATGCTACTTGAAATTGGAGCTAAAAACGTTTTATTTTTCTGTTGAAGTCGCGCAAAAAAATATCCGGGCTCAAAATATTTGCACATTTTCCATTGGAGCGATCTTAAAAAACATGTTATAACCTTTTAAAAGTAATGCACTTCTTGGGCGGTGGTTCTTATGAGCCAGGGTGGTCTGAAGTACATACATCCACTACATAATATCTATGAATTGGGATCATAATACCTCTGTTTATATATATATATATATATATATATATATATATATATATATATATATATATATGAAAAGATTTGAATAAGTACATAATTTTATTAAACATTTAAATAATGCGGAGCGCAATGTCATTATTATTAATTGTTCAGGTATTTTTTCATTCTTATATATACATACACACACACACACACACGCATATATATACATATATATATATATATATATATATATATATTCAAAGCAAATCTGCTCAAAAGTGCAAAATTGTTATTTTGCTTCTAATGTGAGAGTTGTGTTCTCTGCGAGAGGGTAATGCCATCCTCTCGAAAAGATGTTCTACCCCCCACCCATCATAATATTAATGTAGTTTACAATTTAGAATGTAGTTTCAGTGCCAACTATGTGTGTCGGACAGTATAAAGATTGGATACAAGAGTCCAACAACACGTACCTACCAAAATCAGAAATGGGACATGCCAAACAACAGACGTACTTGCCAACACATACGGGTCTTCAATCACTGACCATCCTATTAAAAAAACTCGTCATGTGCAGCGAACTTTAGCATGAACTCATTATTTTCAATCCTGAGTCATGCTCACTCATTATTCCATTTAAAGATCTTGGAGACTGTACACGTTCGGTTGAGAAGGCCTTCTCTCTGTAAATAGAAGGAATGCCTTCGAGTAATATAACGTTGCTTTATTTTAATCGCCTTTCCCCATTTTTTTCCGCACACATAACGCAACGTGACTTTAGTTGTACATATTTTCAACCCCCCTCTTTTTTTTTCAAAAAAACGCCTCGATACAGCTTTGAGAAAGCGAGGGCGAAACCGATCAACTGACTCCCCATTTTTTTCTTTCTCTTCTCCTCTTCACACTTTATTTTAAACGTTTTTAATTGTGAAATTTAAGAGTCTTCCCTTCATGATTGCGATATATATATATATATATATATATATATATATATATATATATATATATATATATATATATATATATCTTTTTAAGGGAAATAAGGTAAAAAAAAAACGATAAAAGTGCTCGATATGTTAATAGAGCGGTATATAATTTTTTAATTGAGCCCATAATAAATTTACATTACTGTTTCCATTGAATTTTCACCTCAGGAGATGAGGTAGAGTACCAATTTCATCGGAATTTATAGGTGGACCTATAAATTCCGATGAAATTGGTACTCTACCTCATCCCCTGAGGTAAAAATTTAATGGAAACAGTAATGTAAATTTATTATGGGCTCAATTAAAAAATTAAAAAATTATATATATATATATATATATATATATATATATATATATATATATATATTCGCCGTGGCCAATCGGCCAATTTGCTTTTCAGTTTATATAATTTCTAAATCGAGTTTTGTCACAGTCTACAATATATACGTTAAAAAATAAAGCACACAGCTGGATTATAAAATATTTTGTTGATTTCTAATAACAACCTTTTCGATTTTAGTATGACAAGCATGGCATATGTGAAAGCGTGTGGCGGGGGGGTATAATGTGGATACTTTGGCAGTTTCTCCTCATTCTATGACCAACCCTCTGTCTGTGTCCACTTTATGCTGTTGATTTCTATGAACTTTCTTTCTTTTCAAAATGTTTAATACTTCCCATTGTTTCTTGTTATACTTCTTTGACCGATATTTTGTTCATGTATTTCTGGTCAAATTATGCATTTCAATAGACAATAGTCGAAAGCCTCGCATTCCTCAAATAGAATTAATTTGCGTATGTGCAACCCATCGAATGCCTCATTTCACAGTGTCACCCGCCAAATATCCAATATATATATTTGATATACGCATAAGCGTAATAAGTCTGTTATACGTGGTATTTGGATTCATCGGACTACTTTTCTCAACTTCAGTGTGATTTTCACAGCGTTACGGTCGATGTAACCTCCGACCTTCTTCAGGTATATCTTGTCGAACTCAGGAATGTTTCTGTCGAACTCGGGAATTTGAACTGAATTTCGAGCGAAACACTTTATTTAGTACACGAGATAGCGTGCTCTTGTTCCGTCAGCCATGATTGGATAGATGTCCTAAGTAATTCGCAATAACCAATCAACACCCCCAAAATTCAGAAACGTCATAGTCTGTTATCGTGCTTCTCTTCTAATTCCAAACACCAAATACATACATTTACATTTACACACACACACACACACACACACACACACACACACACACACACACACACACACACACACACACACACACACACACACACATATAGTTATATACTTTTTATTTACATTTTTATTCACTAAAACTATGTTCAACATTTTCGAAAAGAACTATAAAAATTCGTCAATGACGACACTAACAAATGTAACAATTCAAACGAATACACGAAAATGCAGAATGTATGTATTAATGTATTGAATTAATATCAAGTACCAGTAGCCACACTTTCTATTTTCCAAGAGAGCGTTTCTAAGACTTAATATAACCTTATTAGAATTTAAATTACCTGCTGTGAAAGGAAAGCAACTGTATAATTTACACAGCGTTCCGCTCGTTTACATCAAAATGAAACGGATAATTAGCTGTGGCTTTTTTGGATGTTCTTCGTGCTCGATTTCAGAAAGAATGAATAAACATTATATAAAAATAGTAATCTATATTTTGGGTATGTATTGACGAGGAGTGGGGGGAGCGAAACTGCGACTCTCAGTGTGTGATATACAGGGCGATTGGAAAGTACAAGGTGGCGTGAATAACTTTACAGACATTTTTGTACAGGCATTTACATTTGTTGTAGACTCTTGAAAATTGAGCATGTTATTGCTACACATCTTATGAGATGACTGACCAATTTTTATGATTTCAGGTTCAAATGAACAGCTATAGCATGAATTAACATACACCCTACTAAGGGCTGATTCTCACAGCTGGTAAATTTCGAAAATGCAGTCTGGATGATATGCAATAAAATTCTGTTTTGAATTTGTGAAAAATGCCAAAGATAGGCATGAAATGCTTCAGACTTCAGAGAAACTGAAGATGCGGAAGATTTGCTTTTTGACGTTCCTATTTTGAAAATAAAAAAAATAATTGTTATAATTTTTTTCTATCCTTTGCAAATGATTCAAATTTTAGTATGTTATTATGGATGATAACGACTACCAGTTGTTAAAATTTCAGCTTTTCACAGTTGTTATTTCTAACAAATATTAGGTTTTGAAATTTTGTCCCTTAGTTTTGGACGCTACTGTATATATACACACACACACACACACACACACACACACACACACACACATATATATATATATATATATATATATATATCTTATATCTGATAAACCTGAAAAGTACTATTCACATTGCATGCATACGATTAAAGCACATATGCTCGGATCCCCAAGGCTATATTACACCATAGTATTAGGTTTACACAACAATTCAATAACTTATACTCAATTAAATACATAGGACAAGCTATATAAAAAAGTAATAAAATTGATTAAATGCGTCTACTTCAAAACAAACAAACAAACAAACAAGAAAAAAAAAAAAAAAAAAAACAGCAACAACTGTATTCCCATGATTTTCCCCGCTGCCAACACATGCCAACGGAATCACAACTAACCGTAAAAAAATTCAATAAGCTACAAACTAATCCTACTATCAAGTCCATCTGTAACCTTCACCTAATAACGCAATCAAGCAACAACCTAACCTGGTACCCAACATGTTTATATAAATAAATATTTCATGAGATCATTTCGAGTCCATAGGCCAGTGGGTAGAGTTGTGGACATCCAACTAGATGATTTTAAATTTGATGTCTAGCTCGGAATGGGTACTAGTCTAGCAGCACTGAAGAGATGTAATACAGCGAAGCAGTTTGTCTATGGATGACTACTATATAAAAGTCCCCCTTTGGGTTGAGCACTGTCGTAAATGGCTTCTGTTGCTACTTAATTAGCATAGCGCTCTTTGTTTGTAAATAAACAAACAAATCGAGCACTGTAAAAGTAGCGGTCAAAATGTTTATATAAATAAAATTTCTTGAGATCGTTTGCGGGTGCTGATTCCATAGGCCAGTAGGTTGGGCTGCCGACTATTAACTACATGGTTCGATCCCTTACTAAGCCTAATCGCACTGAAGAGCTGTGATACAGCAAAACAGTCTGCTTGTGGATGGTTACTATATATATATATATATATATATATATGTATATATATATATTTCTGTGTGTGCGTGTATATGTGTGTTTGCGTTTGTGAGCATGTCCGTTTCATAGTATCACAGCTTATCAATGATTCTGTCATACAAACGAGCGGGTTCTTCCAAATGTGATTCGAAACCTGATCAGCGGTCGAGAAACATTACCACTTTGGTATCAGCAACCGCCATATGTAAGGGAAATATGTAGTGTTCGTGTATATATATATATATATATATATATATATATATATATATATATATATATATATATATATATATATATGTGTGTGTGTATATATATAAAAGCTGTTTGCAAAGATAAGGAACATGATAGCAAAATAGAATTCCTAGTTTTAGTTATAAAAAAAAAACAAAACTAAAGAACCACCGGAATCTCTTCTTGCGGCCTTTATTTTGAAAATACCACTTACTTTAACGGCTGTGTAGGAAACTGCCTCGATACGGGGGACATGCCTGTGCAAGCAGGAGTTTCTCGGTTCGTGAGTGTTGTCAAAACGTTAGAGAAATAAACAAAGATACGATTAGTTGCTGGAGAAAAATGCAGAGGAGGCAATAGAACCGGGCGGATGACACTTTTGACGTGTACAAGACTTGTACAAGTGAAATAAAAAAGAAACAACACTAGATATAAACAGATAAAAAGCCAATTGTGCCCAGATATCATATTTACAGTTTGGTTCCTTTGCTTGTGCACTGTGAAATAGCTCTGTATTAACGAATACAAACTTAGTCTCTTTTTAAAATGTTGAATGTTTATAATTTTTAATTTAAACAGCTTTCTTAAATAAGAAAATATAGAAAGGGATTCACTTAGTTTTTACTGCTCCGCTCTACTAAATTGTGCGTTATCTTTTTTGGACTAATATTGCATCGCTTTGAAATCCTTTTTAAAAACCTTTTTGATACACATTACTACATTTTATGCACAGGAAGCACTTATACACGATTCTTCCGTGAGGATTTTTTACTCAAGAACCCAAGTTAGGATTACTTCTTAGGGTTACTTCTTGGATTACTTCTTCATAGACTTATTATGGACATTGAAAACTTTCTTCTGGATTATTCTACATACGAGTGTACTGGATATTAACTCTCGTTTAATTTTATTCTGGAGTAAACCTAATAATAGATTATCTTCCAGGATTTTGTAGTCGATTTACATTTTAATTTTCTTATTTTTTTCATTTTCGTTTCCTTACTCTTCTCTTATTTCTTTCTTAATTTGCCCTGCTTTATTTATATATTATAATTTCTTTTTAAGTCAGAATTTACTGCAAATTTAAAATTTTAAAAAATTCTTTTTAAATTTAAAATTTCTATTTAAGTTTTTCTTATCATGTTATTATTTTAATATATTTTTATATATTGTTTTTTTCAGATTTTATTATTTTGTTTTCCTCTTCTCTCTTTCTTTTTCCATATCAGATTGCCTCCCCCCCTCCCGAAAAATTGTTCTAATTCTCGTCTGAAAAGTTTTCCATTTCTAATCTGAATGTTTTTAAAGTCGATGTTGTCTCTTTACATTTACATTCGTATAATACCAACTTTTTCTTTCTCTTTTGATGAGAAGCATTTAGCTTTTAAATGCTATTGTCCAAAGAGGTTTCCTTCCTATGCCTCTTTCTCTCTCTCTCTTTCTCTCTCTCTCTCTCTCTCTCTCTCTATATATATATATATATACATATATATATATGTGTGTGTGTGTGTATATAAATATATATATATATATATATTTATATATATGTGTGTATATATATATATATATATATATATATATATATATATATATATATTAAAATACAATGGATAAAAGTTGCTTTGTCCTTTATTGTATCATCAGATCAATAATGACGAAAATGAGGAGAAAGTAAGAAAGAAACTTTTTAAGCCATAGCATATCAAATCCAAATGCTTCTCATCGAAGGAGGAGAAAAGTCGGCATCATACATTTTGTAATAATGTTTTACCTAACTTTTATCCCTCATCTTTTTTTCTAATCTTCTAATTGCTCGTTTTAACCGGTAGAACTTCTAATATCCTGATATGTTTTCTTTATTAAATATATCTTTTTCTGGTTCATCAGATATATATATATATATATATATATATATATATATATATGCGTGTGTGTGTGTGTGTGTGTGTGTGTTAATGATAAAAAATGATTTACCCTATTGTGCAGCGAACAATAGAATAAGTTAAAAAGAGATACATTAAAGTTACATAGGAACTTTATTACACCACCAAGTCGATAATGGTCACAGAAAGAGTAATAGGAAGGAAAGGATTCCTCTTTATATATATATATATATATATATATATATATATATATATATATATATATATATATATATATATATATATATATAGAGAGAGAGAGAGAGAGAGAGAGAGAGAGAGGGGATAGATAGATAGATAGATAGATAGATATATGGCTTAAAAGAAAAAAAAAACAACATAAACTTAGCCCAATCTCATAATCATTTTTTTTTCGATCCGTTGCCGGGCCTCCTCAAACAAGACGAATGAGTTAGGTCTTGAGCTGACTTCGTAAGTTAGCTGCGTATCTGATTAGTTCGTCTCGTATGATAAGGCCCGTCAACGGATCAGATTAAAAGAATATGGGATTGGAGTAAGTTTATGTTTGATATAATTGAAACCTTATGTATGCTCTGCTCCACATTAAGCTCTTACACTTGAAATTTCTTACGGCTACTACCTGATCGTTTTGGGACACAGTCTATAGATACACACACACACACACACACACACACACACACACACACACACACACACACGCGCATATATATATGTATATATATATATATAGCAATCTGTAGTAATTGTATAGTGATATGTAGTAAAGTTATACATCTAAAAAATAAATAATAGATCTAAGGCTCACAGATTTCGTACTAAGATTGTCCGCGATAAATTACTTGGTAAAATTCACTAGTAAAGTTACACTCTTTTAGAGGTTGAAGGTTCAGTACTCAGTGCGAGCGATACTCAAAAATACAATTGCGAAATTACTTAGCAATTCTACCAGTCACGGCTTACGAAACGAGAGCATTCTACTTCTTGTCGATTGAATAAAGGATTCAGTTCGAAATTCCAGCCTTATTAATTCGACAGAAAAATTCCCAAATTCGTCTAGATACACCTGCAAAAAAAACAAAAAAAAAAACAAAAGAAAAAAGTCGAACGTGACATTGACAATCACGGTGTGAAAATAATACTGAAGATGAGAACGGAAGTCCTAAGAATCCATAAAATACAGATTTATATATATGTAAAACTCACAGAGAGCTCCATTAAAGTCTGAGACACGACTCTTATTTTTTTTTTTTTTAAGATCCTTACTTCATAAAAGATGCGCTCCTTTAACGGGTGGGTACGGCACGGGCAACTGACGGGAGTAGGGTCGAGAGGGTGGGTAGGGGGTTGGCGTCGTGCAAATATACTGATCGGTATCGTGAGTGTCGGTAAAGGGCTATGGAAATAAACAAAGACACAATTAGACGATGCAGAGGTGGAGGCAATGAAACCAGGCGGATGACACTTTTGACGTGTACGAAAGCGAAAAGAAACAGAGATGAATATCAACTCCAACAACAAGAAAGAGAATATGATGTCGACAAACAAGAGAAACGTGGAAGAAACAGTAGAACGTTGTAAGAAACTCTGGCTGGAAAGTAGATACGTAAAGACATACACACACACACTCACACACAGACACACGAACACACACAACATATATATATATATATATATATATATATATATATACATGTGTGTGTGTGTGTGTGTGTGTTTATTAATGTTGGGACGATTAATCGGAATCTAGGATCGGAAAAATTGGAACTTTTTGGGGTATCGGAATCGGAAAAAATTATACATATTTTCCGATGCCAAAAAGATTCTTTTTAATTATCTTTTTTTATTTGATTCCGTTTACAACAAAACCTTTCACTACTATTAGTAATAATAAACTAACAAATATTTATTGATTTTAAACTACGAGTAAAGCACAGCTCCTCCACACACAAGTGTGTTTTTACGTTTGAGAAAATATGTGCACATTTAACACGTGTTTTTTTTTATTGTAACCGAGAAAAATAACAACTTTATAGTTAAATATTTAAGGATTTATAAGAATTGGAATCGGAATCGGTAATTTTATCGTAATCGGAAATTTAGTGTGGAATCGACAATTGTATCGGAATCGGGAAAAATGTTGTTACGTGGTGGGTGTTATTATTATGAGGTACCAAATACGGCACCAAATATTCGTATATGTTATGTAATTCTTATTTGAAGAGGACTGATGTTATTTGTTGTTGTTGTTCATGTTTGTGAGAGTCTTAGAGTGATAGAGACAGTCTTAAAAACTAATCTAAATCTAAAAACTCTACCTATATTGAGAACTCATAACGTCATCGCATGATTAAACATGTGCTCATAAAGCACGTGGGTAGACATGCGTCACGTTTCCAGACTTGACATGACCCTGAGTTCAGTAACTTATTTTTCAAATAACATTTTTACAAAATATGTTTACAATTTCAATTGACGATTAAATTCTTTAACAGAAACAAATTTCATTATTACATTCCTTTTCTATATACAGATATGTAAGCTAAACAATTGCAATTTCTTATTTCAATAACATTCTGTATTTATTTTAACTTATGATTGGAATTTTCAATTCCAAATCTAGCTTCGCAAGTTCGAATCCTTGACTATCCTATTTCATATTTACATTTAACTAATTCACGATTTTTTTACTTACATGAAAAGGGGACAGCCCTTTTATCATGTAACATCCCTTCCTCTCATTAAAAAAAAAAAAAATGCATTCATTTTTAAATTTTAGTACATTTTTTTCTATATAACCACTTGACTAAGAAAGATCAGACACCATTAACACAAAAACGAAACTTTTTCCAAGTCAGCCCTTTTCTAACTGACTTCATAATTTTATTTATTTATTTATTTTTAGACCAGACTCTTTATCTGATCTCCCTGGAATATTCCTTTTGGGTGTAGGGCAGTACATCCTATAACTCACGTCAGCTGCTTCATCCAGCCACCCTTATGCCGTAAACTGAGGTCTCATTTTACCTCTTTACGAAGTCAACGACTGTTCGTCCTTGATCCTTTCTTCCGTATTGTTATTTTATTAATTTGAGCTTTGTTTTCGTTTTGTAACAAACTTATCATTTTGGGACATTCTTAAAGCTCATTTATCTTTGTGGTTGGCTTCCAAAGTTTAAGATATACCTTTCATCCACTGATTCGGTCGGATTTCCTTGCTTGGACCCTTGGAACTTGATGAAGACCTAGAAATATCACCCTTAACTAACTAAAACCTTTTGCGCCAAAATACCTATTTGCGCACTAAATTATATCTAATGGCCCGGTTTTTGTGATTTTTCTTTTTATTTTCATCAGAGCGTCCAAGATCCAGCAGAGATATCCCGCATTAATGACTCTAAAAATATAAGGTTATATCTTCCTACGTACTTACGGTATATTTTACTGTTCTCTCACTTCATTATGCTATATGTGATTAGCCTTCGGGCTCTCATAGCCTTTTTTCATAAGATTTAAACTACAGGATGTCCAAAAAGTCACCGAAGGGTATTAATTTTTGTAATTTTACCATTAATGAATATTTCTTTTTCTATTTCAGATGTTTTACATTTGTGGAACTCTTTTCTGTTTCCCTGTTTTCCAGCTGAATCTTGAAGTCCAATGTGAACAAGTTCTTGATGAGCCGTCCCCTTAAGTAATCCAATTGACTAAATTTCCACTACTAACGATTACTAAGATATTGTCCCATTGGCTACCATACACTTATTAATCCTTATCCTCGAGTGATCTTTTGGTCTTGATCAGTGGTGACTCCTTTGTAAAAAAAAGATAATATTTTAAAACTTCATTATGAATAGGTATAACATGGCACAACGTACGCAAGTGGTGAAATTGTTGGAGCTTATTCGGCAATGCTTTGGCAACAGCATTATTTCTCGCTACGGCAATGTAAAATGGCCACCACGTTTCCCAGACTTGACTAGCCCCGACCTATTCTTGTGGGGATATCTTAAAGAAAGAGTTTGTGTTAATAAACCCCAAACCATGCAAGAATTGAAGGAAAACATCAGGAACGAAATAAGGGAGTTAAATCACAATCCAGAGATTCTGCAATCTGTCATGAATAATGTTTTGGAAAGAGCACAAATATACGAAGCTATTAATAATAATAAAATAATAAATATTTATTGATTTTAAACTACGAGTAAAGCACAGCCCCTCCACAAACAAGCGTGTTTTTACGTTTGAGAAAATATGTGCACATTTAACACATGTTTTTTTTTTTATTGTAACCGAGAAAAATAACAACTTTATAGTTAAATATTTAAGGATTTATAAGAATTGGAATCGGAATCGGTAATTTTATCGTAATCGGAAATTTAGTGCGGAATCGACAATTGTATCGGAATCGGGAAAAATGTTGTTACGTGGTGGGTGTTATTATTATGAGGTACCAAATACGGCACCAAATATTCGTATATGTTATGTAATTCTTATTCGAAGAGGACTGATGTTATTTGTTGTTGTTGTTCATGTTTGTGAGAGTCTTAGAGTGATAGAGACAGTCTTAAAAGCAACATTTAAGACATTACTTTTCATAAATAAAGTTGTTTGAATTTTGCATTAAAAAGAAATCCGATGTCTTAGTCAGATTGCGTTAAAATTATAAACACACACACACACACACACACACACACACACACACATATATATATACATATATATAAAAGAATTTATTTAAGTTCAAAACCCTCCACTGACTTTTTGGACACCCTGTGTATTCAAACATCAATTTAACTTAAAGCAATCATTCTAGGTCAATTGGCTATAACTTTTTGCTTGTGTTTTACTAACTAAAATGTCTAACAATAGAGACGATAATTAAGAGTTACAATTTTTTAAATGGGTAAGATGCTTTGGGTGTCGGACAACCATTTTCCAGATAAAAAGAACTTGTGTTTATCATGGCAGATTGTGTAACAGATTTGAGTCTTCCCATAGCAAGCGAGTACGTTTACTATTTAAATATGCAATTTACACAGCTAAGCTTAAAAAATTAAAGTATATGTAATTTTAAAACAGATTCAAAATAAATATGTGATAAATAAAGAAATTTACAAACAATAATAGTCGGTTGCAATAACAAAGATTGGACTAATTTTAAACGTCAAAGACGACACAATTGTCGGATTTCGGAAGAGATCATAGCTTTAAGAACAAAACAAAAGCTCTATATGTAGTGATGTAATGTATATGAGTACATCAGTGTCTTTCTTTCCTTACAACATTATGATTGGCTGGTTAAGCCATAAATACCAACTGGTTGAACCACCTAGGGGAAAGAAGTCGGAAGGTACACAATCGTCACGCTAGGAACACCAGTCTCGATTACGACACTCGTGCAGTACCAGATTATTATTCGAAATTTGCAAGACCCGCTGAGCTACTTCAACGATATATATCCTTCGCAAGACATTTCATATAATAATCATCGAATTGAGAAGTCAGTTAATTATCTTAGAAGTGGTCTCATGAAGATGTGAAGATGGCCAGTCATTAGGGTCTGTGTAACAAGAAGAAAATCATACCTGAGAAGTTGGATGTGGGTGTGGCTCCTTTATTTTCTCAAGATGACTTCACCGTGGTGGCATTCTGGTTGGAATGTTCTTTCCTCGTCCTCTGGACCACTTCGTTGTTTGATGGAGGCATTCATGGCAGACTCAATAAAACACACAACACGACACAATCGTAATATTTATGAGAAATGTTAACTATTTTATTTCTATACATAAATATATTACCATATTTCACAATGTTTTAAAAAAGGATTAAAAACAATTAATACTTAAAATTTAAAAATTATTAGACTGAGCTAGCTACATAGATAGTTCTAACTAGTGCTGATGGAAAGGTGGTGCCCCCCCCTCGTTCACGGAAAGACAGAAACATGTATGCTTATCCCATGTCGTCCGGCCGAAAAAAGGATCGATCTAGAAAGGGAATTCTGGGGGCGCATTTCTTTGTATCTCTACGCTTATGACCAAATCACCACCCGGCCATGCTGTAGAGTGTGTTAACAACCGTGCCACTGAGAATAAGAACCTTTTATTGTAAATGTTTACAGCCACACCCACACACGCATTTATACATAGTATATACACCACATTTGTGACATGTCATCATTTGGTGCCACCAGAAAGAACGGTACGTACATTTATATTACGTTTGCAACTAAGTTCTTGCCGTTTTTTTTAATTTACATTTTTAAAAGTAAAATAAGAACTAACAACTATTAATTGAATGATGTATTCTCCATTCGTGTTCACGACTTTTTCCCAACAAGATTCTCAATATATTTTTGGTAGTAACCATTTGATTTTGACTCGAAAAATAAAATATAGCAAATACATTTTAAAGATACATTATATTTAAAACACAGTAAGAACTTAATTGCCAACCCAATAGATACGTGACAAAACACGCATTGATGTTATAGTTGAAATGACTTGCATGCGCGAGCATATAGTTTGCCCGTTTTGGCTAAAGACAAACTGACTTAAAAAAAAAGATTAAAAGCAGATAGGAAATTGAACTTTAGGCAGCTGACTTATTGTTGGAAACTTGTCCATATCACTACGGTGTTGTTTGAACAGGAGTCCCTTCTGATATTTAGACCGCCATTGTAACATCATTACGACTAGAGAGGAGTTACACACATGACTTCTTATAATGATTTCTTAAGAGAAGATCCAAACTTTATTTAAAGAGAAACTTATTATTCTAACCTACCTAGATGTGGGCGCAAAAATATATGGTTTATAAACCAGGTACCAGGTTACATCTCTCATCGTTGAAGGATCCGTCACATTATCAATCTTGGAGAAGGAAAACTTTAATGAAAAATCTGTGCTGCTTACCTTATACATCATGACATAGAATCACTGGCGTAGAGAAGCCGCTGCATTCGTGGCCGTACTCTCCTAGAGCTGGTGACATGAACATTTTATGAAGTTTGCAAACTTAAATTGCGTATGAAGTAGGTAAGCTCTCCATACTGCTCAGCTTCCTCACCTCTTCCTTGTCTATTAGCCAGGCGCTGAGGTACCACCACAGAGACAGCAGAGGCACCTAATGATTGGCCTTGTTTCCTGATTAGGATAATGAACGCCGTCTCTTCATTCGCAATTTCTGTTTTACTCCTTTTCACTTCCAACACACTGTACATTTTTATGGAAAGACAAGACATGAAGCCACTTGATGTAAGATTCTTAAAATCAAGCTTCAAGATCAAAAACTTGCTAGATCTGTAAAACAGAATATTCCCTGGGTGGGATGGAAGATGAATGACGTAAAGCAAAAGCAGAAGGCAACAAGTCAAACTGTGTAACGTTGTATTCTCCGTCACAAAAGAGACAAAGAATAGAAAAAAAGCTTCAATTCGCTTGTGTTGTCGTACAACGATATTTATTTCCTCATTTTCTCGTTACCGCTGTGTTTTGCCCTCACATACTCGTCTTCTCGAGCGTCATCTCACATGATCTCGAACGTTATCCATGTCTCTAACGTGATCTCCTTTTTAAAGTCTTTATTTTTCCTTGCCGGTGACGTCATTTTGTATGTATTTGTATACGCGCGTTATGCTATGTTACAACTGTGGAAAAAACACAATCGGACGATGATGATTGACGAATGGAATGTTACCTCAATTCTTTATCCGTGTGCGTCACTCATTTCAGTAAATTAGAAAGCTAAGTCAAGAAGTAAATAACTAGTTAGGAGAACCTTAGTCTCTTTCCCCTTTGTTAATTCTCTCGAAATAAAAACTCGAAGAAAACTCTCAGCAAACATCTCCTTGTGTCTTCTTTCTTCATAAAAAGCCTATTTCTATAGCGATCACTTGAGGAAACAGCTATGATGGAAAGAAGCGGAAAACGCGTAAACGCACCTATGCACGTAAATATAAAGAAATATTCATTTGTTGTTAAAAACGTAACACTTGTTGTTTATCTAACCGTTGAATGTTTGAGTTAGAGAAAACGAAGACTGGTTTTCAGATTGCCAAGTTCACCGCGTCGAAGCACACGTAACAAAAGTCTGTCCCGTACCCTTTTTGACGTTATCGCAAACAAGCTTTCTTCAACTGACACCAGGTTGCAAAGTACACCGTACCGACGTCGAGCCGACAATAAAAACAAAAAAAAAAAAGAAACAAAAAACAAAAAAAAAAAAGAAAGAAATTGTCTTCAACGGTAGAAATGCTTGATTTTTATAGTGTCAAACCTATAGCGTCTCAATTTGCATAAGACACGTTTTTGTCTCGTGTCGATCAGGTTTCGAATTTAAGATTTGTTCTCTTTCGTTTCTTAAGCAATGACACTCACGCTAATCATGCACATGGCAATTTTTTCTACAGTTTAAGCATTATACAATTTAGAACAATGCAAAAGACTTCTATCTTCATTCATCCGCGGCCAACAAGTAAAAAAAATGATAAAAATAAGAGTAATTTTAAGGATGATAAAGCAAAAATGAAACAACAATGAGAGCAAACAAAAGGGGACTAAAAACAAACAAAAACTAAAGAAAATGAAGGTTAAGTACCGAAACGAAACACAAGAACAAATAAAATTAAAAAAAAATCATCAATAAAGCGAAATGTGACCGTGAAACGAAACTCAAATAAATCTAAGAAAAAGTGGGCTTCCAGGTAATCCATTTTTCATAATGAAGACAGTTCATAAAAGTGCGGTAAAATACCGAATTAGTTAGTTTTTTTTTACATAAGCATCACCACTTATCAAGGCCCAGAGACCACTCAAGGATAAGGATAAGAGTGTACAGTAGTCAATTGAACGATATAGTAATTGTTAGTAATAGAAATTAGGTAAATTTGTTAACTTAAGTTGAACGGCTCATCAAGTACTTGTTTACGTTGGACTTGAAGACAACCAGATTGTAGTCAGCTGGAAAGTAGGAGAACTAAAGACAGTTCCACATGCGTGCAGTTCTAAGAAAGAAGCTTTTTCAAGGAATCTACGTTTAGGTTTAGGCACAGATAAAGAGTGGGGGGGAATTATTGATAGTATTTTCAGCTAGACGAGTATTTCTTGTGAAAGTTTGGCGAGGGGGGACCATAGATTGAAGCTCAGTCGAGCACTTGCCGTGAAAATAACGATAAAGCAGAGACAAACTCGCAACATCTCTTCTGTGAGATAGAGGTTGCAGTGAAGAGAAAAGGACATCTACGAGGTTACGAAGTCTATTTTGGACTCTATGCATTTACGCAAGGTTATTGTCTTGCTTGCTAAAGCAGTAACTAAATCATTTTTATTTTATGCCACTTTCTTCTTTTTATATTAACCCGGAAATTCGAGGAGAAGAAAATGCCGTGTGTAAACTGAACTGGACAAAAAACAAAACGAAACATAAAAACTAAAAAAAAAAAAAAAAAAAAGAATAGGAGAAAATGAATTAGCGAAACGAAAGACAACAAATAATAAAGGAGAATGAAAAAGAATGAAACAAATAGAAAAAAAAAGAAAAAAATTTAAAATAAAAGAACTGGACGGACAAAAAGAAATAACACAGCGAAACGAAACCAAAAACAATAAAAAAACAGAAACAAAATAAAACATAATAAATTAAAATAATTAAATTAAATAAACAAAGGCAAAAACGTAGAAAAACGAAAAGAAAAAAGAAAAAGAAACAAAAAGAGAATAGAATAAAAACAACAACAACAACAACAACAAAATCTCAGAAACTGTTGGTTACGTGAGAATTTCTTGTAAAAATAAGCACGCGCCGTTGAGAAAAACACCTTCATTTATAGAATCGGGTGTCCTTGCAAACCGATACATCTTGCGTTGCCAAGCTGTTTGTGGCTATCGTGTAATCCAGATTTCATGACCTGAATAGTACAGAAAACTCATCAAACTGGGTTATGCATGATTATTGCATTGTTTTCTAAAAGTGAGATTTTTTAAAATTCAATTTTCACTCCGAACAAGGCACAGTGCCACTTTTAAGTAGGAGCCTATTATCGGGGCATTATGAAGGGAGATTAGTGGAAAGATGTTTGTTCACATTACACTTGAACGTCTGCATATCAGTACAGTTGGGAAAGCAGAATCCTGGAAGGGAGTTCCAAACACTTGCAGTTCTGGGGAAGAAACTATTGAAGTAAAAGGCTTTCTTACACCTAGGGATCTCTACTGTAAAAGGGCGGAACTTAGTTGCTTGTCGGGTTTGTCGGGACTATTCACGTCGAGGAGGTACAAGTGCTTGCAGTTCGCCAGAGCATTCACCATTAAAGTATTTGTAGAATAGGCAGAGGGATGCAACATTTCGTCGATGGGACAGAGGCTGAAACCTAGATGACAGTTCAGGACCTACGAGGGGCGTGCAATAAGTTATGCCCCTGACCCACTTTCCATAGAAGTAGAGCAACGAAACTTGGCACAGTTATTAGTCTTTCTCTACATAGGAACCACCCAGAGTTATGCATTTCTCCCATCGTTTGATGCAGCTCTGGAGACCGTTTTTGTAGAACACCCCCGGTTTGTTCTCCAACCACAACGTGACTTCAGAAATCAAGGCTGCATCATCTGGGAAACGCTTTCCTTTCAAAAACAACTTCATGGCTGGGAAGAGGTGAAAGTCAGAGGGTGCAAGGTCAAGAGAGTAGGGAGGATGGGGTCGGATTTCATAACCACACGCTCATGCTTCTGATCTGGCGACATGCGAGTTGTGGACCGGAGCATTGTCCTGCAGGAGGAGGGTACCTTTGCTGATCTTGCTCCGCTTCTTGATTTTGATAGCTTCCCTTAATTTCCTTAAAAGGAAAGCATAATAGACTCCTGTAATTGTGATACCCTTTGCCAGGAAATCTGTCATCACTACTCCGTCCTGATTCCAGAAGACTGTGGGCATGACCTTGCCAGCGGAGGGCTGCATCCTTTCCTTCTTTGGAGATGGTGAGTCCATGTGCTTCCACTGCATTGACTGGGCTTTGGTGTTTGAATCATAGTGATGGACCCAAGTTTCATCCTCTGTAATCAGTCTTTTGAAAAAGTTTGACTCATTTTCTTGGTACATCTCCAAATTCGTCCTCGAGCACTCGACGCGTTCTCGCTTCTGGAATGGTGTGAGCACCATGGGAATCCATCTGGTAGACACCTTATGCATATGCAAATGGTCATTAATGATAGTTTCCACAGACCCTGTACTAATCTTGACATCATGGGCTATTTGACGAATAGTAATGCGCCGATCTTCCAAAATGGCAGCCCCAACTTGACGGACAGATGCCTCATCAATGGCAGAAGGAGGGGGGCAACCAAGCCTGGGAGCTGTTTCCACATACTTCCGGCCATGTTTGAATTCAAGATGCCAGCGTTTTACAAGGTCATATGATGGGGCTTTATCACCATAAGTGTCTTTTATTTCATCAAAAGTCTCCTGCGGTGTGCGCCCTTTCAAATACAAAAACCGGATCACTGCTTGACATTTAACAGGCTCCATTTCACACCTGACTCAATTCAAACACCTGTAAAACAGAAACCACAATTTGTTTAGAGCTTTAATTTGCCATATAACCGGTAGAGATATAAATCATTGCACATGCAAAATTTCAGCTAAATCAGACAACTGGAAGTGGGTCAGGGCATTACTTATTGCACGACCCTCGTTTCAGGTTGGCGACTCTCTTTTGAACCCTGTCTAGGAGTGAGAGACAAGCAGCAGATTCACTAGCCCAAATGTTACAACAGTACTCCATACATTGGCAATGGTGGCCTTATAGAGGTGCAGGATACTTTCAGGCGTAAGTAATTTTCTAGCACCGTAGAGAGAGCCCACCTTCTTTGGAGCAGCCTTGGCAATGCTCTCAATGTATTTATTCCAGTTCATGTTCTCTGTAAACGTTAGAATTACTTTCGGGTAATCTATCTTTCATAAGGAAGGCAGTTCATAAAGGTACGGTAAAACACCGAATTAGTTTAGGCGAAGTTATTGCCTTGTCCGCTAAAGCAGCTGCTAAATCATTTTTATTTTATGCTTTGTGCGGTCACAAAAAAGCGCCAAGAATTGCTCCAAAGGCCAATTCTTTCTTTTTATATGAACCCGGAAGTGCGAGGAAGAAGAGAGCATTGTGTGTAAAATGGACTGGACAAAAACAAAACGAAACACACACACACATACATACATACATACATACATACATACATACATAATACATACATACATACATACATACATACACACACACACACAGAGCAATCATTGAAATAAAGGAGAATGAAAAAGAATGGTAGAACAAAATCTACACAAATGGGGGAAAACACTATTTAAAATAAAAGAACTGGACGAAAAGCAGAAATAACAAAAAACAAAAAAACAAAACAAAATAAAAACGAAACTGCAGTGATATTTTGGGAAAACCACACACAAAATTTCACAGGTAGAATTCGTCACTGTATTATTATTATTTTTTTTTTATTACGTTTTCACCCCAAACAGGGCACATTGCCACTTTGATGTAAGGGGTACTATCAGGGAATAAGCTACAGGGGTACTATGTGGAGAGTTAGGTAGCAAGATGTCGGTTCACGTTACATATGAACTTCTGCATGTCAGTACCGCTGGGGAAGCAAGGACTCGGAAGGGAATTCCAAAGTCCAGCGGTTCTGGGGAAGAAACTACTGGAGTAGAAGGCTCTCTTATCCATAGGGATCTCAACTGTGAAAGGGTGGGATTTTGCTGCTTGTCGGGGGTATTTACATCGAGAGGGTACAAGTGATTGCAGTTCTTGGGAGCATTCACCGTTAAAGTACTTGTAGAACTGGCAGATGGATGCAACATTTCGTCGATGGGACAGAGGCTGAAGCTTAGATGGCAGTTCAGGACCTATTTGGTTGGCGACTCTCTTTTGAACCTTGTCTGGGAGTGAGAGTAGTAGCAGATACACCAGCCCAAATATGGCAACAATACTCCATACATGGGCGAATGGTGGCCTTATCCTTATAGGACACTTTCGGGCGTATTTCCTCCTCCCCATAATTTTCTCTCTCAACTTCCAGCATCTGTCTGTCACCCTCACCTCTGTCAATAAGCGTTTTATTAAAAAAAAAAAATACTGCATTCATTTACATATGTGTGCGGTGTGATCTCGTGCGATTCCACGGCCGCCATCTTTAATCTCTCTCTCTCTTTCTCAGATTCCATTTGAAAGGTAAGTCGTATAGCCACACAAGGCACACACACGTGGGCGTTTTCTTCTTTCACTATTACATTTAACACTACAGAAAAACCCCCAAAAACAAAAGCAATAAAAACAGAAACAAAATAAAATAGAGACAAAGATTTACATCAATACAGAATGAGAAATAGTAAAACGAAACGCCAAAACGAAGTAAAAGAAATAATCATAAAAAATAATTAAAAAAGAAAACGAATTAGGAAAAGTAAGCGAAACACGAAATAATAAAAAATGACTCAAGAAAAGAAAAAAGAGAAAAGATCTACAAGTAAAAAAAAAAAAAAAAAAATGAATGCGAAAAAAACAAAAAACAAAAAACTAGCCAACGAAGCACGAAACGAAATGCGAAGCACCAATGAACAAAAATAAAAGAAAGGTTAAATTTAAAAAAATAAATGGGAAGAAAAGCTGAAATGAAACAAAAATGAAACGAGACATGATAAAAAAGAAAGAACAAAATAAGATAGAAATTACATAACTGAAAACAGAGGCGGAGTATAAACGAAACAGAAACGAAAAAGAAATAAATGATAAAATAATGTATTAATAATAAAAAGCGAAACAAAACAACGAAACGAAACAAGAATAATAATAATAATAATAATAATATAAAAGAGCAGAAAGAGAAGACAATTACTAAAATAAAATAAAAATAAAAATAAAAACAGGATAAACAAAATTGGAAAGCGAAACTAGAAACGAAAAGAAATACAAGAAAAAAAATGAATCAGAAGAAACCAGAGGTCGAAATAAAGCATGGAACTAGGAAAAAAAAAACTGAAATAAAACAAGTCAACGAAAATAAACACAATAAAAAAAAAGAAAATAAGTAACAAAATGGAACAGAAACCAAGGGTTAAATAGAAAAATGAAAACGGGGAAGGAACAAAAAAAAAAAAAAAAAATCAACCCAACGAAAAACCGAAACGAAACAGAAAAAATAATAAAAATAATGTAAGACTAATAAAAAAGGAAACGAAACAACGAAACGAAACACAAGAAAAACACGAATGAATAAAGAAAGAATAATAAAACAAGGGAATGAGAAACGTAGCTAAGACAGATTGCTCCAGCTGCTCGAGCAAGATGGTGGCCGTTGATAAGAAACGCACTTTGTGTCAGCGAATGTTAAACAAATATGAAAGTAAAACAAATCGAAAGACGAAGTAGGAAGGAAAATAAATGGTAAGAGAAAACGAGCCCCGACCTAAACGTCAACCTAGAACAGGTCAAATACCAATTTTTCCATTATGTTGTAATAACTCGAATAACTTTTTTTTTTGTCTCTAGTCTTTCGTTGAAAATAAAAATTATAAGTCCATCAATCTCTTGTAATTACTGTATCAGCATTCTCTACATATACAAGAGCCACATACATTATAAGAGGGGGGACTGTTGTAACAAAACAAAAAAGAAAAGGTCTAACGAGACGCAAAGCAAATTTCACTAACAGAGTTGTATCAACAAGTCTGACGAGACGCAGAGATATGTTCACGGTACGCAAGTCTGAACCCTATGCCAACTCCTCCCAGCGACCTGCTTTTATAGTGTACGGGCATACCTCATTAGCAGGTGTGTCATATGACCCTGCGAGAACTGCACGAGATCGGGGGCTTTAAAAGACCACGGACGCCATCTTGGATCATTTGATTTTTCTTTCTTCTCAGTCCGCAGGACAGAAGAACGTCTCCGAGGTGAGTGTTGATTATTATCGTTTGTACAGGCGCACAAAACACAAACACGTGGCCATTTGCTTCTTTGCTGAACATCACACTACACCTGAGAAAAGAGCTGCTAAAAGACCCTTTTCTGCCCTAACAGGGTACAAAACGGTCTTTAAAATCTAGTGGGTGAGGACATTTTCTCCTACATAAATCCTCTTTCTCGCAGAAGAAACGTTGCAAGTCTACTCCTGCTTTATCCTTATATTAACATGTGACCGCCGCAGAGATTGACTTCGCTACACGAGTTTTGCAGTGTAATTCAAATCTTGTCCGTAGCTAAATACTTGATGCTTCGCCAGTGCTATCAAGGAAAGGTATTTTTTTTCGTTGTGGCGCCATCACTAGATGCGTTGCCTACTACGGCTTAAGAGAGGCCCATCTACCCTCGAGAGAAGGATAGATCGCGCCAATTTCCCAACCTGCCATTTTACATCACAATAAATTGTTCCTTTAGGTTTTATGGAGTTTATACACTACTATCCATATCTCCTTTAGCTTATCGTTATTTTCATGGCAAGTGTTCGACTAAAGTTCAATTTATGCTAACCGTCCCTGCAAAACATTCGCAACAATTACTCGTCTACCTACCACAGCTGTAACTAAATTCCCTTACTCTATAAGTGCCTAAAATGCACGAAAAAGGCTTTTCTCCTAGAACTGTCCGTCTATGAAACGCAATACTGTGGAGCTGCTTTCCAGCGTACTATAGCATGGCCGGTTTCAAATCTAATGTAAATAAACTCTTATTGAGCCATGCTCTTAAACAATCAAACCCCACCCAAGTTGCACTATTACCGATCATCAAGGTGTTGTGTCTCACACTCTACCAGACACTCATCTTCATTCTCGAGTAGCCCTTGGGCCTTGATAAACAGTAACTCCTTATTAAAAAAGGTCCTAAGAATGTACTCCGCATTTAATATTTTTGTAAGGATCATCAGATGTTTAACATGAAAAACTGTAACGTTTTTTATTAGCAAAATATTTTTTACGCGCTTTTTGTACTCTCTCTTTCTTTACGCGGCTTTCGCGTTTCATTCATTTAATCTTTTTCTTCTTTTTCTTTTAATATCAGCGACACGCTTAAATGTCCAATACAGATATAACACGTGAAGCACCTTTTTTTCTTCTTTTTTTTCCTCCTTCATTATTGACTGACATTGCCGTTTCTCTTTGTCGCCATTTCGTCCAGTTTTCACTGCCATACGATTTTTCTTCTTCTTGTGATCGCTGCATTCCATGGGTGAACGTCGATCGTCTCGTCAGTTTAGCTAGACAAATAAAACTTCGTTCCCCGAACGTTTCTAAGGTTTTATTCCTGCATAATCACGTTTGACACACCGGTTCCCATCAGATCACCGAAGTTAAGCAACGATGAACCTGGCCAGTATCAGATGGGTGACCATTTGGGACGTCCAAGTGCTGTATTTTCTCTCCGCTTACCTCGGCATTGTTTCCAGTCGTCTTGGACTTCTCCTTGCCACTGGACCCAAACAGTGTCGATTCATGAGAGGTATGGTTTGGGATTGCGCAACCCTTGCCTCACAATTACACGCGCAGCTGCCCCTACAGGGAGCATCCTTTATCTTTCGAGGCTGAACGGAGGCATTGATGGATTTCTGGAGAGAATCGACTTACACAGGAAAGGGTAGAGTAGAAGAGAGAGAATGAGAAAGAGAGAGAGAGAAAGAGAGAGAGAGAGAGAGAGAGAGAGAGAGTAAAATTCTATTAACTAATCATTTACCTGCATAACTAAGACGAGTGACAAGAGAGCATAGAATGGTGATTTCGCTCTTATCGATATTCAAAGTTTCCTTACAACATTATCAACTGATTTTAAATTTTTTACTTTTTTCTCCTCGACTAAATGTGACGGCATTGCTTTACTTTATTCACGTGTCTTGTGTCTATCTCGTCTGAGATACGGATAGTAGTGTATAACCTCCGTAAAACCTAAAAGGAAAAATTATGCTTCGGCAGTGTTTGCAGTAGTTATCTAGATATATTACTAAAATCTATACAATTATAAAACTCTGTGGACTGGCGATTTTACAAAATACAAAAAAAGGCTGACAAGTGAATATACATGCATATCTAGCTATACTCCTATAATTTTTTTTGTGTATTTATATTCATATTAAAAATCCTTTTTTTCTATTTATTAAAAAAGGAAATAAAACTTTGTTATATATGGGCCGAGAGATTGCATTCCCTGTAAAAGATCTAGCTAATTTGCACATTCTTTTAAACATCCATTTAATTAATTGCCTATTAGTTTTTTTTCAGTTTTGTTATGCGATGATTATCTATTACGTCTAATTATATTCATGCAAATAGTTTACATGATTTATACTTGCGTAATATTTGCGTAAAAAGCTTATAATAAGCACAAACTTCTTTCTATATATATTTATGTATGCGTATATATATTTGTATAAAAATTACCTACCAAATTCCTCTGTCAGTTTTTGGTCTACAGACATGAAACTTAATATATAGAGTATTCAAACTCATACGACACTTTATATTTAGGTTTTAGCCAGGGAAAATCGGTGTAAAAGAGCGAAAATTAAATAGAATTTGCCAGGTGAAATATGCATGCGTAACGAATTATCTATTGGTTCATGTTTTAATTCTTAGCCCTGCAGAAAATATGTCGTTATAGCTCAAGCTGAACGTTTTGGCTTCGATTCTCGGTAGTGGCGCACGAGTCATTTTTTGAAAAAAACAAAAAACTTTTTAAATCATTAATATATATTGGGTCCTATACAATATAATAATAAATACGAAATCTGAATTACTCAAAATATCATATTTAAGCGTATTTTACGACCGGGTAATGCCAGGCTGCCTGCTTTTATATTGTATTATATATATATATATATATATATATATATATATATATATATATATATATATATAATTATTTATTTAAATACATGCGTATGACCGTAGATCAGAGGCTAAGGAATGAGAGTGGAGAGTTATATATTTTGGTCTCGGTTCTAGCTGATGGCACGATATCGCAATACGAAAAAAAATATTGTAATGGATACCTTTTGACAAGTAATAGATGACCAACTGAGAAAACCTGATATTTGAAACTTGGAGAATTATTATATCACACACACACACACACACACACACACACACACACACACACACACACACACACACACACACACACTCTTTCTCTCTCACTTTCTCTGTGTGTGTGTATATATATATATATATATATATACTTTTTATTGGTTCTACATAACATTAATATGTCGCTACACATTCATGAACATGTTTCGGTCAGCCAGTTATAAGTAATTAGAGACCTTTTTATGCAATATTGCATATACATAAATTTAATCCGTTTACAGACCAAGCATTTGTATAAGCAATGTCGCCTGAAGAATCTTTACTTACATGTAACTGGCTTTCGAAACATGCTTATAAATGTGTAGCAACACATTAATTTTATGCAAAACAATTTAAAATTGTATCTTGCTCTACTTTTAGTACTACTATTATGAGAATAACACCAAATATGAGAAAAGTAATCCATAAAATTCAAATAATACAGAAAAATTAGTCTTTTATATATATTGTTATATAGCGGCTTATATAATCAACGTATATATATAAAATTGCCGATACATGAAACCCATCAAAATAGCATAATAATCAATAACTCTGATCAAAATATGTCAACTTTAGTAAACTATAGGGCTATCTTAAATAACCACCCACAAAATAATTCCTATAATGGTTTCCCCATAATTAAACTGGCCAATATTAATCTGATTCTTCTCCTGAAAGTTATTCAATTCCAAATAGCTTTATTTTAAATGCCAATCCAGATATTAACCTTAAATTAGACACTTAAATAATGGAACAAAATAGAAATCTGATATAAAGACTCATACATATAGGTGCAACTACTAATTTAATAAAACTAAGAATCTCAAACCTTAAAAAACGAAAATACACAGAATAAAAAAGCCTAACACTTAAGAAGATTCCTCATTTGATTAAATTGGTTATACTAAAAGAAGCTAAATTTTAAACTAGGGTCTAAATATCGCAATTTTTGCCTCTCCGAAGCAAATGACAAACTACTTTCCCTAAACCTACAATAAATATTAAAAACGAATTGGTCTCACAGTGTGAACACTTAAAATACAGCCCATTTGAAAAAAAAAACATAGATAAATTAACTTTAGTCAATAAAATATAATACCCACTATTTCTTATTATTTACTCAACATACTCAATCTAATCATATTCCCTTCTATGTAATTTATTATGTACATTGGGAATCTTTTGATTGTTTCTCTTTTTATATTGTTCTTCTTTCATATTTCACATATGTTTACATGTCACTTGGCAAATCTTGGTTCATGAGTTCTATTTTTTTAGAAAACACCGTTTAATATTATTTAAACACTCATATTCATTTACATATGTTTAGACGCCCATTTATTCTATCATTCTAACTCATAATTTACACATTCAATCATAACTTAATTATTATTTTCATTATATTATATTACATTATCAATTTATTCATATGCCTCTGAATTACCTTCCACAATATAAATGGAAATAAAAACATGATCTGCTCAACCACAATTCATCTTCTGTACCGTTCCACAATCTCCTTTCTTGTGCAGAATTACAACGCCATACAATTGATCCAAGACACCTCAATTAAATACTAATATTAAATTGCTAGAATTTAATAAGACTAGTAACATTAGCACAAAAAATAAGATAAATATTCTCTTTAAAATACTTCTATCTAAAACTATCTTAGAAAACATTTATATTAGTACTAAGCATCTTTTAATATGATCGGCCCAATCACTTTAACTAATATTGTCCTGATTTTAGATCTTTGAGGTATTTTTTTTTTATTATATCTTCATATTTCATAAACTATACGGATGACATTTTACTGCAGTAATTTATTCAACTATTTATTATACTTTGTAGGTTATCTAATTATGTAACTTTACATCTAATAATTTTACTTCTATAAACCGCATTTTCTCTATTATATAAAAAAGTTATTTTTGTTTTATTGGCTTTAATCCATCCGATAATTTGAATTATTAAAATTTAACACTAATTTATAATTTTAAGAGTCAATCTTTATAGACAGTCCGCTCCCCTTCCACTTTCGCTTTCTATCGCCCCCCTCTCATGTAAATTTCCTTCTCCCTCTCATCTTTGACCGATTTATCTTTAACTGCAAGTTGTATGTTACGCGGAATTCTGTATCACTCTTACCATCACGCACTAAAAATAACTTCCATTCGGACTTTCTTATTTTCTTTCTCCCCTCCCTTCCATTTAAACATTTACTCCGATATATAAATAATATATTTTAATTTCCTCTTCAATTTTTTCTCTTCATATTTTTATCTTCATTAATTAGAGGCTCGATAAATTTGCCTAAGCGTTTTTTTTCTTTTTAAATTACCGTTTATTTTTAAAGTTTCTATATTTTTTAATCTTTATTTTAAACCCACTCTTAAAATAAAAGATTAAATCCGTTTTAAATTACAGTTATCTTGATTGTATCATGGATATTTTAGCCTATTGGAATACTCATTTTGAACGGTTGGATTTTACTTTATAAAAGAGAACATTTTTCTACAGATCTTGCACCACCAAAAACTGAGTCAAAATAAATGCAAAATTCTCCATTCATAAAGGATTATTGCCTGTTATCCTGGATGCTCCATCGAACAGAATTGGAAATTACCCTCAATGGGGAAATCTTCAACCAATCTTAAACTTAATAACACCACCCCATTCTATTAAAAAATTACTATTCTATTTGCATACTAAAATCTCATATCCTTTTTTTTTCAACCCTTATTTTCTTTCTCTATGTCCTTTAAAAAATTAATCGTGCACACACACACACACACACACACACACACACACACACACACACACACACACATATATATATATATATATATATATATATATATATATAGTAGGACAGTTTGGTTTCCTAGATGTAGCTCCAC
>NC_136517.1:37691449-37723949 GCF_053919585.1 Euprymna scolopes
AATCCTTCCAGACTGAGGCAGTTTTTCATTTATATCCAAATTCGAGAGGGCTCCTTTATCCTGAGCAGGATTTTTACCGAAATTAAAAATCGATCTCAATTCTCTCTCTCTCCTCGTTGGAAGACATTTTGAGAATCAAAATCTTCTAGCTACGATCTGAGTGTAGTATCTGTTTTGACCTCGGTCAGGATAAGAAGGATAGACCATCTTAGGTGGGGCATTTCTCTTTCATTGAACAATATAACAGAAAAGATGAAGTTTAGGATCATGTGGATAAATCGGGTTACTGTTCTTATCTTGCCTTATTTTTTACAATGTTTCAGCTGATGTTACCTTCAACCTTCTTCAGGTATATCTTGTCGAACTCGAGAACCTTTATTTAATCCACAGAAGTAGCATGAGGTTGAAGGTTCAAACCTCAGAGCGGGCAACACTCAAAATACAATTGCGAATTGCTTAGATACTAAGTAATTAGGACTTCTACCCAGTCATGGCTGACGTAACGAGAGCATGTTACCCCCTTTTTTTACATGGTAGTCACCACTTATCAAGGCACAGAAGCCACCCGGGGATGAGGGTTATTGCGTGCACAGTAATCAATGGGACAATATCGTAGTAATCGTTAGTAATGGATTAAGTAAAGGATTCGTTTGAAATTCCGTCCATATTCTGTAGTTTGACAGAGAGATTCCTGAATTCAACAGAAAGGTGTCCGATTTCAATAAGATATAGCTGAAGAAGGTCGGCGATTACATCCACCGAAACGTTGTGAATACCACTCGATACCGGGTCACATGAGAACAGTAGTAAATAAATCTAAATAATGCGAATAATCAATCCTCATCAGAACTACCATGAAGTGTAGTATCTGAACAGATACTACACTTTACTTCAAAGAGGCTAAAATAGTCGACCTCTTTCTTTTTTAATCTTATGATCGCAGAACATGTAATCGTATCTGTTCTCCTCGGTCTCTGTTTGACTGTAATGTTTTCGGTCTCATTTTTCCTATCCCTGCCGACCATGGCAAGAAAATGAAAAATTAAAGAAAAAAAAAAGAAAAGAAAAGAAAAAAAGAAACCTAATTATTGAACTTCTACCCAGCTGCGAACAAGAGAGCCTCTGAATACATCTCCATCGTGGAGATCCGGCCACCGTGTCTTATCTACGACTCATCACGCTAAAGAGCGTCGAACAAGGGGAGGTAAGTAGTTCTTATCGCGAAGCAGACTTTCTCCTCTGTTCTCCGTAGACCGCCCAAGAATGAAACATTCTTTATTCTGTTTTCTTCTACATTTTTGTGGCTTTCTGTCAGTAAATGAGTCCGTAAAGAGATATGAACACATTGATAAAAGGTAAATAAAAGCGAAGACAAAAACAAACAAATATATATATATATATATATATATATATATATATATATATATATATAGATATATATACACCATTGTAGAAGGATGTATGTTGAGAAATTAAGATGCGGTATGAGCGTGTGACTGAGAGATAGAGAGAGAAAGGGACGATAAGGTAGATGTAGAAAGGAAGAAAGGGGTGTAAATGTGAGAGGGGAGACATGAAGTGAAAAAGAAAAAAAAGACATTGACAGGAAAAGAAAGAAAGTGTGAGAGAGAGGGGAGAGAGAGAGAGAAAGAGAGAGAAAATAGTAGAATAAAACGAGGAAGTGAAGTGGAAGAAATATGGAAGAATAGAGAATATATATATATATATATATATATATATATATATATATATATATATACGAGGGGCATGCAATAAGTAATATCCCTGGCCCACTTCCCATAGAAGTAGAGCAACGAAACTTGGCACAGCTATTAGTCTTTCACTACATAGGAACCACCCAGAGTTATGCATTTCTCCCATCGTTTGATACGCCTCTGGAGACCGTTTTTGTAGAACACCCCCGGTTGGCCCTCCAACCACGACGTGACTTAAGAAATCAAGGCTGCATCATCTGGGAAACTCATTCCTTTAAAAAACAACTTCATGGCTGGGAAGAGGTGAAAGTCAGAGGGTGCAAGATCAGGAGAGTATGGAGGATGGGGGCATTTTTCATAACCACACGCTCATGCTTCTGATCTGGCGACATGCGAGTTGTGGACCGGAGCGTTGTCCTGCAAGAGGAGGTTACCTTTTCTGATCTTGCCCCGCCTCTTGATTTTCATAGCTTCCCTTAATTTCCTCAAAAGTGAAGCATAATAGGCTCCTGTAATTGTGATACCCTTTGCCAGGAAATCTGTCATCACTACTCCGTCCTGGTCCCAGAAGACTGTGGGCATGACCTTGCCAGCGGAGGGCTGCATCCTTTCCTTCGTTGGAGATGGTGAGTCCAAGTGCTTCCACTGCATTGACTGGGCTTTGGTGTCTGGATCATAGTGATGGACCCAGATTTCATCCTGTGCAATCAGTCTTTTGAAAAAGTTTGACTTATTTTCTTGGTACATCTCCAAATTCGTCCTCGAGCACTCGACGCGTTCTCGCTTCTGGAATGGTGTGAGCAACCTGGGAATCCATCTGGCAGACACCTTATGCATATGCAAATGGTCATGAATGATAGTTTCCACAGGCCCTGTACTAATCTTGACATCTTGGGCTATCTGGCGAATAGTAATGCGCCGATCTTCCAAAATGGCAGCCCCAACTTGACGGACAGATGCCTCATCAATGGCAGAAGGGGGCAACCAGGTTTGGAAGCTGTTTCCACAGACTTCCGACCATGTTTGAATTTACGATGCCAGCGTTTTACAAGGTCATATGATGGGGCATTATTACCATAAGTGTCTTTCATTTCATCAAAAATCTCCTGTGGTGTGCGTCCTTTCAAATACAAAAACCGGACCACTGCTCGATATTCAACAGGCTTCATTTCACACCTGACCCAGTTCAAACATCTGTAAAACAGAAACCACAATTAGTTCAGAGCTGTAATTTGCCACATAACCCGTAGAGCTATAAATCATTGCACATGAAAAATTTCAGCTAGATCAGACAACTGGATGTGGATTAGAGCATTACTATTGCACGTCCCTCGTATATATATATATATATATATATATATATATATATATATATATATGTGTGTGTGTGTGTGTGTGTGTGTGTGTGTGTGTGTGTGTGTGTACAGAATAAAACAATAAAAGTGTCGCCCAATAGGAAACAAAACTACAGATTTGTTTTAAAACTTTTATTGAAAAGATCAGTTCAGATAACTTGATTATGTAGTAAAACTGAAATCTATTCAATGTAGCAGCCTTCAGCCTCAATCCCCGCCTCGATACGGGTTCGGAACTGGAAGCATAATTTTGTCACAAACATCGGTGGGAGCTCGGCGAATACTTGGCGGGTGGCGGCGATCTGTGGACTTGTGCGCCAGCATTGAGTCCTGCTGCCACACCCAGGGTCTGTCAACGTCAACCTGATTGCATCTAGATATAAACCCACCCTTTAACATATCCAGGTACACTTTAGTGTTGACTTTCAAGCCGACTTCGAAGATATAAAGTAACATGATGTGACCTCCATTTTAAACGACACCAAAGACCATAACCATGGCCAGAAACCTTGTTTTCATCACCATGGACACGTCACTTTTATCCGTGGCAATTCAGTGATGCATTTTGTAGGCGCTGGCAATGGTGCTGTTGTAATAATTTTGATCGGTAGAGAGCATGAGCTGTACAGCGGTGAATATCTCCGATCTCACTCGTTCAACATTGCGTCACTTTCAGAAAAGACAAAAGGCTCCTATCGCTCTTGGGATTTGTGCAAAACTGGCCAACTAGTAGATAGTCTGTAACAAAAAAATTAAAACGGTTTCATGAAACGGACATGGAATCATGTAGTCTTTTCTTTGGCGACAATTTTATCGTTCCATTCTCTCTCTCTCTCTCTCTCTCTCTCTCTCTCTCTCTATATATATATATATATATATATATATATATATATATATATATATATATATATATATGAGCAGACCGCCCGGTATTGCCCGGTCGTAAAATACGCTTAAATATGATAATTTGATTAATACAGATTTCGTATTTATTATTATATTGTACTACAAGGCTAAAAATTAAAACATGAACCAATAGCCATTACGTTACGCATGGCAAATTTTATTTGTAAAATTTTCACACTTTTATACCGATTTTTTTCCGGTAAAACTCAAATATGAATTTTCGCATAGTTTCGAATACCTTATACAGGGTGTTCGTAAAGTTACTATACAGTCGAATTACATCCTGTGCGTTTTCTGTTTTCCAATATCGCTTCAAAATAAATTTGCGCTCTTCCAAAGTTAGCTTGCGTGGCATGCTTGATTAAATAAACCTGTAAAAAAAAATAAATATTAACTATTAATACAAATATGATACAATAAAACAATAAGACTGTACAGTAACTTTACGGACACCCTGTATATATTAAATTTCATATCTATAGACTAAAAACCGACAGGGGAGTTTGGAAGGCAACATTTTTTTTAACAAATATATACGCATTCATACATATATATAAAAAGGGGTTCGTATTTACTACAACCTATTTACGTAAATATTACGCAAGTATAAATCATGCTGAATATCTGCATGAATAAAATTTTTTTTCGCTCTATCGAATCATGTTATTTGTTACCGTTCTCAATCTCTTCATTCATTTTTTTTTGCAGGCCTTTCGACAACATGGACAAAATTCCAATCCGCACAAATTTTTGTTCCAGTTCAAACTAGGCCGAAAAGCTGCCGAGACAGCTCGTGAGATCAGTTATTCGTTTGATCCAGGAAGTACTAACGAACGTGTGGTACAGCGGTGGTTCAAGAAATGGTGACGAGAGCATCGAAGATGAAGACGGTCGCGACCGGCCGACTGTGGTTGATAACGAACATTTAAAAACCTTAATTGAAGCCGATCCTCGCAAAACCGCACCAAAGTTGCTGTTGAGCTCGAGGTCGGCCATTCAACAGTCGTTCACCATTTAAAGCCAATAAGGAAGTTAAAAAAGTTGGATAAATAGGAGCCGTATGAATTGAAAATAATTTAAAAAAACGTCGTTGTGAGGTGTCTTCATCGCTACTTCTGTGCAACAAAAACGACTCATTTCTCAAGCGGATTGTGACGCGTGATGAGTAGTTGACCCTTTACGACAACCGGCGACGTTCGGCACTGGTGTTGGATGCAGGAGAAGCTCCACAACACTTCCCGAAGCGAAAATTGCACCCCAAAAAAGTTTATGGTGACTGTTGGGTGGTCTGCGGCTGTCTCATCCATCACAGCTTCTTGAATACGGGCGAAACGACTATGACGGAGAAATACAGAAGCTCCAACGTATGTTCCCGAGATTGGCCAATATGAAGGGACCAATTCTTCATGACAACGCTCGTCCGCATGTTGCATAACTGACCCTGCAAAAGCTGAACGAATTGGGCTACGAACCTCTGCCTCCTCCACCATATTCACCGGACGTCTCGCCCACCAGTTATCACTTTTTAAAGCATCTCGACAACATCCTGCGAGAAAAATGCTTCAAATGCGGAAATGATGCCAAATCGGCCTTCAAATACTTCATCGCTTCCAAAACTCCGGATTTCTATGCTAATAAGATGAATGAACTTGTTTCTCGTTGGCAAAACTGTGTCGAGTCTAATGGTTCTTATTTCGATTAATTAAATTTATTATGAAAGGTGTTAGGATCTTTTGAAGTTGAACGTAAAAAAACGACATTATTTTTGCACCAACTTAATAATTCAAGGGATAGACATCGTATTTTCTACACATGGAATGTTTCTTAAACTTATATATACGGACGAGAGAGAGAGAGGGTCTTCAACTACTTATGTGTTTTTGTTATTAGTTTATTTGCTAGTAGAAATTTTCTTTTGTGGGTCAGTTTAAAGACATCAATTTTGACGTTTACATAATTTATGGAAGTGTTATTAGTCGCTTATAAGATCGTGAATTTTTCTGTGGTTCATAGTGGACAATTACTGGAGATTATAAAGTATTGGTTTATCTATAACCGTCCATTTAATTGGGTAAGATGTACTAGATCCTTGGAGATCTTATATTGTGGTTGATAGGAAGCTGATGTCACGTTTTATTTTCGGATATCTGAAAGTTATATTGTGGGCGTAGAACTTCTGTTTAAAATTACTTGTGTTATTTCGATGTAGGTTTCTTTTTTCCCGAGGTTTACATCCGATATGACTTTTGTTTGGTTATGTGTGTGTGTGTGTGTGTGTGTGTGTGTGTGTGTGTGGACTTGTATTAAACTTTCTGATGATGAAGTGGAGCGAACTAAGTATTATATATATATATATATATATATATATGTACAGTGATGATCATATTTATTGGTACGGTAAAATAAAAGTTAAATTTTGTCTAATAAATTCTAAAAAAGGGATTAAATTAAAGAAAATAACAAAGTATATTATGTATTTTTAACTGGCCTTTCCGATGCAGCAATCGGATTTTAGAAAAAATAAATAACAAAGGAACAACAAACATAATTGCAAAAAACCCTTGTTTAAAATTATTGGCACGATTTATTTAATAATCAATTGTATAGCCTTTGGCCTTGATTACCTTCCTCAGTCGCTTTTCATAGTTTACAACCAAGTTGTTGCACTCTTCAGTAGTAATTTTAGCCCACTCTTCCTGGCAATAATCCAATTGAATAAGATTCTTAGGCTTCCTTTGCATTACCCTCAATTTTAATGTTCTCCATAAATTTTCAATTGGATTAAGGTCTGGGCTTTGTGATGGCCACTCCAAAACATTAATATGATTGTCCTCAAGCCATTTCTTAGTCAGTTTAGCCGAATGCTTTGGGTCATTATCTTGCATGAACCACCAACGACGACCAAGTGAGAGCTCTTTAGCAGAGTCTTTCAGGTTTTCATCCAATATTTTAACATAATCTTCCTTTTTTATGCTACCTGTGACCTTAACAAGTCGCCCTGGTCCAGAGGCAGCAAAGGATCCCCAAAACATCAAACTGCCTCCACCGTGCTTCACTGTGGGTATGGTGTTCTTAGGCAGGAAAGCTTCGCCAGATTTTCTGTAAATATAAGACACTTTATTATGGCCAAATAACTCTATTTTCGTTTCGTCAGTCCATAGAACACGTTTCCAGAATGCAACATCTTTATCAATATGACGTTTTGCAAAGGCTAGCCTTGCTTTCAGGTGCATAGGCTTCAATAAGGGAGTCTTTCTCGGACGACATGCTTTTAAACCAGCTCTCTTCAAAACTCTACCAACTGTATGTCGAGATACATTCACTCCAGAGGTGCTCTGTTCATCAACAATCTCCCCAACAGAGATCCTTGGGTTTTGTTTTACTTGTCGAACAATTTTCCGTTCATCTCTTAGGGAAAGAATCCTTTTTCTCCCTCTACCCTCTAAACTCATAACGTGGCCTTGCGATTTGAACTTGTTTATTATGGCTCTAACAGTAGATTTGGGAAGGTTTAGCTTCTTTGAAATCTTATCATAGCCCTCCCCATTGGTATGGCATGCTACAACAAGCTTCCTGACGTCTTCGCTGTGTTCCTTAGTTTTAACCATGGCGATTGAAAATTATAATTTAGTCACTTATAATAGTTTAAATAAATCGCTATCTAAAAATTATCTGAAAAAAATTATTCACTGAATTAGCGTTAAACAAGCATAATATGGCTATAAAAAAGTTCAGAAAGCACGTAAACCGGAAATTGATTGATATTATACTGATACTAAAAGAAAAACAAAGCCGTGCCAATAATTTTGAACAAGGGTTTTTTGCAATTATGTTTGTTGTTCCTTTGTTATTTATTTTTTCTAAAATCCGATTGCTGCATCGGAAAGGCCAGTTAAAAATACATAATATACTTTGTTATTTTCTTTAATTTAATCCCCTTTTTTAGAATTTATTAGACAAAATTTAACTTTTATTTTACCGTGCCAATAAATATGATCATCACTGTACATATATATAATCTCTGTTGTGTTACAGGTTTATTTTACTATACGTCTATATCTATCTATCTATCTATCTATCTATCTGTCTATCTATCTATCTATCTATCTATCTATTTATCTAGGCTCCTTCAGTTTTTGATAAACTCTGGATACCCATGTAGGGGTGCCCGTACGTAAAATTTTTGTGGCAGGGGATACGCAATCTCCAACCACACCTCTCCTGAGTCGACATTGTTAAATACCAGTGGCAAGTGTAGTGTATGTATAGGATGTACAAATGAGGAGATAAGCGGAGAACACATACAGCTCCTAGAATTCCCAAATGGTCATCCATCTGATACTAACCAGGCTCAACGTTGATTAACTTCGGTGATCTGACGAGAATCGGTATCTCGACGCGATTATGTGACATATATATATATATATATATATATATATATATATATATATATGTGTGTGTGTGTGTATATGTGTGTGTGTATATGCATATATATGTATGTATATATATATATGTATAAATATATATATATATATATATATATATATATAACTTCTGTTTTTCCTTGGAAAAAATGTCATAGAGACGTATGGAATGTTTCAGGAATGTTTCTGGACTATCTAGTTTTTGGGTGATGTAAGAGATTTAAGGAAGGCAAGTGGGAGGAGTAAGGAAGTCAGAACACCAGAGTTCATTGGCCAAATAAAGAACTGCATTGATAATGGGAACTGTACACAATTATTCGCGAAGAACTGATGATTTAGAAGAGTTGCACAAAGTTTGTCCCAAGGGTGCTCCATCCTGAGCATCAAGACAGTTCCTTACTCTCTATGTAGTCCAGGCCTCGATCCCTGTGACTTTTGAGTAATCCCTAAGCTCAAGGAAAACCCCAGAGTATGTCGCTATGAAACAATAAAGATGAAAGAGGCTGTGACGAAGGTCATTGACACGCTCACACAAGAGGACCTCATGGGCGGCTTCCAGAAGTTGTTGAAACGATACAAATGCAGAGATTTCTTTTAAGCGGACTAAAGCTTCATGTGTATACAGGGTGACCCTCCAAAAAAAAAACAAAAAAAAACGAAAGCTAAATGGAGGCCATCTAGAACATATGCGTTTTTCGTGGATTTTAGCTGGCACGGCGTTGCTAGCGATTTAATGAGGATTAACGAATGTTCCGCATTTCCAATACTTTTATTGTCATCGAAATCGCCAAATCTATCGAATGCCTGGTCTAGTCGGGACCCCACCGCGGTGCAACGGAACGAAGATCATATTCTACTCCGTAGTGACTTAATCCACGATCTACATTGCATTGTACAGAACTACTGTTGATTTTATGAAATTATTTTTGATAATGACTTCAATTAAAGTTTAAAATGCGAAAGTCAATGAAAATATTTAACGCGCTCCTGTCTTATCAAATGAACCTACTGCTGTTTTATATGCCGAGCCCTTCTGCTTGTGTGGTAACAATCATTCTCTCAAATAAATGCACTTGTGATGTTAGGCTTAATAAAAGTGTTAATTGAATTTCTCTGACCATCGATTTTAGATAGGGAAGTTAGCTCTTTCAACCGTGCTAGAAAGTTACTTACATCTGAAAGTATCCCATATCTCTAAAAGGCCACCATTCGCCCATGTATGGAGTATTGTTCTTACATTTGGTTGGTGCATCTGCTATTAGTCTCTCGCTCCTGGACAGAGTTCAAAAGAGAGTCGTGATAAGTCATGAACTGTCATCAAAGCTTCAACCACTGTCCCATCGACGAAATGTTCCATCCCTCTGCCTGTTTTACAAGTATTTTAATAGTGAATGCTCTAACGAACTACAAGCCCTTGTACCCTCTTGGCGTAAATACCACCGACAAACTCGACAAGCAGCAAAGTCCCACCCCTACACAGTATAGATCCTTAGGTGTAAGAAGGCCTTCTGCTCTAATAGTTTATTTGCATTTAATGCCTTTTAAAATGGATTTGATTAGTCCGACGAATTGTGAAATCTTATTTATAAAACTCACTCTGTCTATCTGTTTGTCTGTCTGTCTGTCTGTCTCCATTTCTTTAAAACTGTACCTTTCTCGAGAAATAAAGTCGCAGAGCGGTGCGAGGTGGATCAAATCTTTGCATTTTTATTGGGCCGTTTTTCGTGGATTTTAGGTGGCAATTATTTTATTTTTTTGACATTATTACCATATTTTGGGTACAATAAAATACATTATAATCAATATAGAATTTTTTTTAAGTTCAGTCAAATTTTATAATGGAGATACATCAACTAAATAAATATATTTTTATATAATTTTTTTTTCTTTCAACTATATTTCAAATTTTCTATTTTATTTTATAATAATATATAATCTGCATAAATTAAAATATCATATTAAAGCGTATTTTACGGCCTGGCAACACCCCCTCCTTCTAGTCAATCATATATATACGATATGTTCTGGTTGCGCATGCAGAAACTTCGGCTTCTACATCACCGTTATGATCACCGATAGTTATGCAAAATAAAGACCGTGATATTGTCGGAATTTTCCGGGAAGTTCTCGTAAAACACCGAAACGTACCGAAAAATGCCGAAAAGCTGAGCCAATGAAATCGTAGTAGCTAACGCCATTTAGGAAAACATCTATTTGTTATAATTGGTTAATTACATAGAGAAAAACTGAATATTGCGATCTGTGCTACAGATCTTGTGTCATTTGCATGGCGCAGCGGTTAGATTACTTGGAAAAATCAATTGTAAAAGTAATATTCTTCTGAAGGTTGAAGGTCGAAAAATACAATTGCGAATGATGTAGGACCTCTTTCCAGTCATGGCTGACGGAACGAGGATATACTACCTCCGTAAAGTAAATAAAAAGTTCCGTTCGAAATTGTGTCCAAATTCCAGAATTCTACAGAAACATTCGCGAGTTCGACAAGATACACATGAAGAAGGTCAGGGGTTACATCGATCGAAATATCGTGAAAACCACACTCAAGATGAGAAGAGTAGCGCAAAGATAATAAATAATATGAATAACCAATCCTCATCTCAAAAAATCAGAAACGTATTATTTGCTTATTTTACATAATAATAAACGAATGTTTCGCATTCACATATATTTATTGTCATCGGAATCGATTAAATCGACCATTTACAATCAAATCGATTGATTGGCTGCTATCGCGATGCACCGGAAGTTTTACATTTTCTTGCAGTGGCCGCCCACAAAACATTGTAGTCTACATTGCACTGTTGAGATTCTACTATTGATTTAATAAAATGATTTATATATATATAAAGGTTTGAATTAAAGTTTAAAATGTAATATCTAAGTATCATACTTCGATTGTGCTCTTCGAACGCGCCCCCCATCATATAACAGAATCTACTGTTGATTTTATATGTCGGTCCTTTCGGCTTGTTTTGTAATAAAACTTCTTAAATGCACTTGTGGTGTTAGGTTATATAAAGTCTTGGTGAAAATCGCCTGTTACAACTTTCATAGGATTATTTCGAATATCGATTATAGATACTTATCGAAGACATTCCGATAAAAATCCTGTCTAAAAACACTGCCAGGCACATAAATTACCTTCGTGTGAAATTTTGTAAAAATCGGCCCAGCCGTTTTCGAATCGATAGGGAACGAATTCACAGACCCAGACACACACAGACAAAATTCGCTTTATATAATAGCAGGGATATCTATTTTGTGAACCTTATGTTTTTAAATTGGTTATTCTGTTTGTGCTTAGAATTTACCGTTTCTCTCGCTCTCTGACATTTGAGTATAAACGTAAACACAATTTTCACTGAAGAAATGTTTCCCTAAAATCGAGCTCCAAAATATTCCTCCAAAATTATAACCCCTAAAAGGGGGCCTGTAAAGATGTTCTACTTGGAAATGAATACCTGTGGACGATACAAGGAAAATGCCAATACGATTCATAAAACAGCAAAAGTCCGACCATTACAAAATATGTTCCTTCTTCATCTTAATGAAAAAAAAATATTCATACTGACTTTTCTAATAAAAACGTATTCTATTTTTGTTTTTGTTCATTATTTTACGGTCTGGCAACACCACCTCCTTCTAGTCAATCATATATACGACATGTTCTGGTTGCGCATGCAGAAACTTCGGCTTCTTCATCACCGTTATGATCACCGATAGTTATGCAAAATAAAGACCGTGATATTGTCGGAATTTTCCGGGAAGTTCTCGTAAAACACCGAAACGTACCGAAAAATGCCGAAAAGCTGAGCCAATGAAATCGTAGTAGCTAGGAAAACATTTATTTGTTACAATTGGTTTTTGAACAGAAAAAAAAATCATATAAAAATTCCAAAACTTTTTTTTTCTCTCACATATATTTCTTTATAACTTTAATTATTGCCTCCGGAGAAATGGTCTCAGTTTCGTATCGAGGCAGTGATTGAGGCTGAAGGCGGCTACTCTGTATAGGTGTCAACTCTACTATATAATCAAAGTGTTTGAATTGATTTTTTTTCAATAAAAGTTTTACAATTAAGCTGCAGCGTTGTTTTGTTTAGGCCCAAAAATTTATCATTTTACTCCACACTCTATCTACACACATTCACAAGACGATGCACGAGTTTAGACACATCTACATAATACATAACCCACCAGTATATTACGTATATATCTAATATTTCTGTCGTGCAAACTGATGAATTAAGCTTATTATTTAACGGATTAAATCCTCTTTGTTTTTAATACTTCAAAATATACATTCGAACACTGCTTATATCAATCAATGTGAAGTAATCGTCGTGGTTGATACGTCATTTTATTTTTAGCACTAGTAATCAGATATTTATTCAAATAAAAAAATAACACGGCAAAATAAAATATTACTTTATAAAATACATAGTTCTATGTTTAAAATACATTATACGGATAAGAGTAAGTTATCTGTAGTTACTTCCCTTGATTATACTGCTTGTCAGGTACTGCTCATTTGCTGACTATATGGAAACATCTTCGTATTAATATAACTGCAGTATACTATGAAAGTTTTTGTATGGTTTTCGCATATACGTAACTTTGATAAATGTACGTAAAGTTAATTTTATAAATCTATAATATAAATCTCACTTGTCTGTTTAAATGTATGTATGCATGTATGTATGTATGTATGTATGTATGTATGTATGCCTAAAACTTTCGACAGAGGTGACAGATTTTCACGAGATTGGTACCGTTTTGAAGCTCCACCCTTCGGACGACAAATATCGAAAAGTTGACTAAAAACTATAATTCCTTCATGCTCAACTGACCACTTCTCTACAAGGAGGGGGTCGCTTTTTTCGCCAATATTTCCGAAAATCATCCCCTTTTTCGATTGACTAACCTTAATTTAAACTTACGTAACTTCCGGTTTGGCGATAGTCGCAACAGCAAAGACGTCATGTTTTTTTCACGTTCTTTTCCTCCTTCGCGGTACGGGTTCGAGGCTGCCTACTGCCATTTTTTTTTTTGCTCAACACACACCTCCAAACACCTAGGCAATGCCGGGCACCCAGGCTAGTTTACAATAAACCAAGCCAATAATTTTAAAATTTCTACCTTGAGCAAATTGCAAATTTATCATTTAGTATTGATAAGTTTTCTCTATGCTCTTCACCCAGGCAACGCCGCATAGATAATTTAGTTGTGCATAACACGGAGCCATGAAAAAGCTGACTGGGATAGCTTCCGTACATTCATATCTGATTTACCTCTGCACTCCATGTTTAAAAAGGAAGTGTCCTCTATAGTATCAGATCTGACCGAATGGTTAATTGTAGGCATAGACCAATTCATACCATCTAAAAAATTCCAACAAAAACCTAACAGCCAACCATGGTTCTCCCCAGAATGTGCTGCTGCTATCGCGCACAGAAATCACTTTTTCCATAGCTACCAACGTAATAGATGCACTGAGACTAAAGCTGCTTTCAGGACTGCCAGCAACCACTGTAAAAGAGTAATAAAAAATGCAAGAGAGCTATATGCCCAGTCTGTTAAATCCAAGGTAGCTGATTAGCGGCTTGGTTCCCACCAGTTTTGGCAAATAACAAATAGGATCCTGAACAGAAGTGTGCATTCTATCCCAACCATTATCAATGGACCAGAGGTTATCTCGTCAGCGTCAGACAAGGCCAAACTATTTGCAAAGAACTTTGCAGCTAATTCTACCCTATGCGACGAAGGCCATCAACTCCCCATATTTCCTCCTATAACACAGAACAAGCTAGGTAACATACAAATATCCGTGCATGAGGTCGCCAAGCTAATAAAAAACCTAGATTCCAGTAAAGCAACTGGCCCTGATGGCATCCCAATTATAGTGTTAAAAAAGCTTCAACCAGAACTTGCTCCCATACTTACGAAACTATTTAAGCGCTGCCTTAAGGAGAAGTGCTTTCCGACCCCCTGGAAGACCTCATCAGTTTGCCCTGTATTTAAGAATTCAGGTGATAAGTCATCTCCCTCTCAGTACAGACCAATAAGTCTTCTCTGTGTTATGAGTAAGTTGCTGGAATCAATATTAAATAGAGAAATAGTCAACCACCTCAGCAGGAATAACCTTCTTAGTGACACACAATATGGTTTCCGCTCTGCAAGATCTACCGCAGATGTGCTGACGGTTATATGCCACAGGATTAGTGAATCTCTTGACAAAGGCTTCCTTTCTAGGGCAATTGCTCTTGACATATCAAAGGCCTTTGGCAAAGTATGGCATAAGGGTCTACTTCACAAGATTTCCAGCTACGGTATAACTGGAAATGTTTTCTCAATCATTAAATCATTTCTCTCCGATAGGCTCATAAGAGTAGTGGTAGATGGACAAAAATCGGAGGCCTGCAATATAAATGCTGGAGTCCCTCAGGGGTCAATCCTGGGCCCAACTCTCTTCCTGATCTACATCAATGACCTCCCTAAACACATACTTAAATCATTCGTTGACATCTATGCTGATGACACGACCATCTACGGCAACACATCAAAGGCTGTAAATGACAAAGTTCTCTCGGATTCTCTCTTCTCTGATCTCGAGCGCGTGGTTCAGTGGGGGAAGATGTGGCTAGTTACCTTTAATGCATCCAAAACCAAACTCCTATCCTTACATCATCAACGCTCTGATCCGCAGCTGGCATCAATTTTGATGGATGGCTCTCGTCTGGGTGAGGCCCCGTGTTTTGACAAGCTTCTGGGGTTGACCTTTACTCCTGATCTGAAATGGAACACGTACATCAAGTCTGTTGCCAAGGTCGCTGGAAAGATGGTGGGATCCTTCTACCGCTCCAGAAGATATCTCACTACTGATGCAATTCTCTATCTATATAAAAGCCAAGTACGGCCAAGGAGTGAATACTGTTGCCATATCTGGGCAGGAGCTGCCAAAAACAGCCTATCATGCCTTGACAGAGTACAAAATAGACTTCGTGGTTTAGTGGGGATGCCCTTTTCTCTACCCTGCAACCTCTCTCCCACAGAAGAGACGTTGCGAGCCTATCCTTGTTTTATCATTATTTTCATGGCAGGTGCTCGTCTGAACTCCCATCCCTGCCCCCCCCTCGCCAATCTTTCACGAAAAACACTCGTCTTGCTGAATCCACTGTGAAAAATTTCCCCCACTCTATATCAGTGCCTAAATCAAAACGCAGATTTCATGAACAAAGCTTCTTTCCTAGAACTGCACGCCTGTAGAACTCTGTTCCGTCTGCCTGCTTCCCTCCGGACTAAAACTTGGATGTCTTCAAGTCTAATGTTAACAAATTCCTAATGAACCGCCCCCCTAATTAAACACTTCATCAAATCTCCTCACTAACGTAATGTACTTGCAATAACCCTTATCCCTGAGTGGCTTCCGGGCCTTGATAAGTGGTGATCACTGTGTAAAAAAAAAAAAAAGTGAATAGAACAAAACTTAAATTAACTTTTACAGTTTTTTCACAAAAGTTTAAAAATATAAAAATGAGATGAACCGTTAAATAAAAATATATATAAAAAAATAACAACCAAAAATATTTGATTTACAACATTTTATAATGAAAAATAAATTATAAAATAAATCTCTGAATGTAGAAATTTAGATTTTCCGTCTAGAAATGATCTACATTAAACATTCAATAGGAATATATTAAAATTGAGTTATAGCTGCGCGGACAAGTTAGACAAATTATGAGTAACATGATAATCAGGCACAAAATTGATGCGAAAACTGTATTAGAAGAACAGAGAACTGAGGGGCATTGTTATAAAAATAAAAATGAAAACTGTACTAATTCTACTACTACTACTAGGTTACTACTAGTGCTACTACTAATATTGATAAAACTAATAATATTGATAAAAAATAAGAATAATGAAAATATATATTAAGATCAATATGGAATATTTTATTAACAGTAATGAGAATTAAAAAAAATAATAAAGACTGCCATAACAAACAAAGAAAAAACAAATGATTATTTTACTCTCTCTCTCTCTCTCTCTCTCTATATATATATATATATATATATATATATATATATATATGATATAAAGCTGAATGTGTGTGTGTGTGTGTGTGTGTGTCTGGTCACGAATAGGTTCCTATATGGTTGACTATTTAAAAAAAAACTGATTACATATAATGATAGAAGACGTATCGAGACACAGGAATGGGTATGTTTGATCTGGCGGAATCGTGGTTTATTAAAATTGTGGGGTCTGCGTTCGCGCCTAGCCCCCATAGAATGGAAATAGGCACACACTTTAATAAAGACTTTTCATATCTATCTGTAAGTATGCTTTGATAATTATGTTTCAGTTTGAAGAAATATGGTATAATAAAATTATGGGATGTTTTTTCGCACCTGACCTCCATAGAATGGAAATATGTCACAAAGTTTACCAAGTTTTTTTTTTTTTTAATATAGCTCCACAGAATAGTGTGATAAGTGTTTCAGTTTGAACAGGTATGGTATAATAAATTATGGGGTTTATCTATTTTATTTTTACTTTCATCATATTTTGCTTTGGTTTTGATACCCCCAAATTCAACCCAAATTTACAACCCTTCCTTTTCATAACCTATTATACTTTCAGACATCAGAGTCCATTTTCTGTAGGGTGTTTTTGAACCCAGTCAACGACAGATACTTTTGCTAGTATATATATATATATATATATATATATATATATATATATATATATATATATATATATACACTTTTATTAGTTTACTGCTCCATTATTAATTGGGAACATAAACTCATTATGTTCGTCTAAAATGTTAATTTATTTACTATATAAAAAATAATTGTTTCGAACCATGGTGGTGTTTATATGTTTCGCTGTATATGCGCGTTAATATTTACTTCAATAGGGCCATCTTTAATGCTAAGAAATTACAGACATAAACACACCAGGAAATATCACCTCCACGTTTGAATAGTTTTTTTTTGCAGACAGTTTTTACAATGAAAAATAGAGTATTAAAATATTAAAAGTCTGTATAGCACTATTGAGCTATCTAATAGAAACCTTGTGCTGCCAATACTTATAGTCGACTCAAACATTCCGTACGTCTCGTGTTATTATTTGTTATCGTTTTTGTAATCATAAAACATTACGGCATGATTTCTTTTAAAATTAGAGCAGTTTCTTTCCCAACGTCCACATAATTTTGTATTATTTGGATTCTTCGGACGACTGTTCGTATCTTGAGTGTTATTATCACAACCGTTCAGTCGATGTAACCTCTGGTCTTCCGCTGTATCTTGTCGAACGTGGATCTTTCAGTTGTACCCGGGAATTTGCACGGAATTTCGATGGGAACCCTTTATTTTATCAGCGGTAGTTTGCTCTCGTTTCGTCAGCCATGACTTGGTAGAAGTCCTAAGTAATTCACAATTGTAGTTTTTAGTGACGCCCGCACTGAGGATTGAACCTTCAACCTTTTGAAAGGGTAACTTTACAACTGGATTTTACCAAGTACTTTATCCACTAAATCGTGGATTAAATAAAGGAAACCGTTCGAAATTCTGTGCAGATTGCAGAGTTCGACAGAAAGATTCTCGAGTTCAACAAGATATAAGGTCGGAGGTTACATCGACCAAAACGTGAAAATAACAATCAAGATGACAACAGTAATCCGAAGAATCCAAATTATACGAATAATTTATCCTCATCTAAAAAATTCAGAAACATTGATTGACTTTTTCCAACCTCTACATAACCACGCAAACATTATTTTATATTTCATTCCAGCAAATAATGTTCCAAAGCAAAAGACTTAGTCGCAAGCATGCTGAAGAGAATTTTTGAAGTATTTCGTAATAATGGAGGCTATACTAAATACTGAGACCCTTTTTAGTAAATTATAATTGACTTTTCTTAGATAAATTATCAGTGCTCTTATCATTTTATCATGAAAATGTTTTTTTTTTTTTTAAATAATTATTAGATCAGGGTTAAGGTTTCGAATGAAGCAGATTTCATTTTTTTCCATCATATTTTCCCTTTTGGCAATGGTTTCAACCATTTGTTTGATTAAAAATTCGATAATATGCGTAAACGCTTACTTTCTTAAGTGGTCTTATTTGATTTGAGTGGTCTTATGATTTTATACTTGCATTGTGTCAGCACGGCCAGATGGAAGTCTGTATTGTGTGATATTTCGGGAAATACATTTCATCAGATAAATGTTCGGTTTTGGTTCAAACATGTATTCAGGGATTATAGTTATTTTTTGGTTTTCTTTGGTTCTCCGACAAAAGAAGGGTGAACCTGTAAACTCACCCTTGTCCTTTCGTCCGTTCGTTCGTTCGTCCGCACTTTTCTCAATAACTATGCGTTGGAATTTTTTGAAATTTTGCACAAGCATTAAACATGATATTAGTAAAAAGAAACAGAATGGATTTTCCGCAGAAAACTCCGGCTACCCCCGCCCCCAGGGGTGCCTTTCGGGTTAATATGGCTAAAATTGACACGTTTGGGCTTATCAAAAAAAATTTGATGCGTTTCTGAAAAGTTGTAACTAACTGATTTCTATATAATTTTGTTTGTCTATACTGCGCGATAACTCTTGGGTGTGCCCCAGGGGCTCTTTTAGGGCTAAGGGCTCCATTTTTGGGACTATTTTACCATATTTGCCAAAATTTTCTGTGTATGTCTATTTAGCAGTTTTGCATGATGCTGAACTCAAATTTAAATATGTTAAGACCTTGGGAACCTTTTGGGCTAAACGGGTGGGGGCTAATGCTGGACTTGGTCATTTCTTTTTTTGCATAGTGCAGAACTCAAATTTACATATGTTAAGGCCTAAAACTGCACCGTTTGTTCATTTTCACCAGGATTTGACGTTCCTGGGGACTTTGGGGGCTAAAAGGGAGGGGGAAATGCCGAACTATGCCTAGCTCACTGTGCACTCACGGGGGACCATGCATACTTCATTTGTTTTTTTTTTTAAAGAACCAAAACAAAACTGCTCTACTAACACAACATCGATCATTGCCTTGGTACTTCTTCCCTTTTTATAGTTATATGTAGAAATGGAACCTTCCTCACTTATTCCAATGCACTTAGTAACCGTCTTGTAACGTCACCTGATTACGGTCTATACAGCGAAACTCCCCCATTCCCCCAAGCAACCTGCTTTTATATTACATTCACCGTCGCGAATCTCGCGTTATCTCGCGAGGTCATATGAGACGGTTTCTGTTAAACATCGCAGACGCCATCTTGGTTTCGCTTTTTCCTGTCCAACGCACATGACAGGCAGACACGTGGGTACTTCACAGGTAGGTCGTTTGTATTTTCGTTTTTATTTTCACAATATATAGTGAGTATATATAATGTTTACTTATGTTCGTCTGTGGTCGTATACATGCATGTATGTTTGTATCACTGGCCTTATTTTTTCTAGGATGTTGAATGTAATGATTTGTGTGTTAGTATGTTAGCACATATTAAACAGTTTACCAAACCGGACAATAATGCACGGTCCTGGATATGACCTTAAACTATATCCAGTGGTGAGGCCCCAGCTTGAGGGCTTTGGGGAGTGTTTAGCCACCCTTTAATTGCCATTGCTCCCAGGTCCACTCTGACCCGGAGTGGTAGTACCTGTTAGGGTCCCAACTCTGGGTTAAATAGAAACCGACTTGAAAATAACAAATATATTCTATAAAAAAAAATTTCTTCAAAATCTTTGGATTCGGCATTAAATAACCTGAAAAGGGTTGATATGCCGTAAAACAAAAACAACCAACAATAATGCACAAGGACAGTTTTTTTTTAACAAAGAGGCAGATAACATCTTTCTGGATGGTTATTCAGGCCAAAAAGCGAGGAACATACTTTCTTCCGTCGGTTAGTCTTGACTGACGGTCTATAAGCTGCAAGATTTCCAGAAGAACGACAATTGACACTCGGGTTATTTTAGGCAACTTTATTTCCTGACGTATTTGGATTTGTACGCTCCTTGTGGTCATTGTTTTCCGATAATAATTTTACGTAAAATGATATACTATTGATTTATTAATTTTCGAATGGTAAATTTTGGGCGGTGGCATTTTTGTTTTTCATGAATAAATTTTATTTTTTTTATCCAATTTTGTCAAAATATAAATGCAGTTGAGACGAATGTAGTATTTCACAATTTTATTTGTTTTAGTTTCTATTAATTCTGAAAAGCGTATTCTCAATTCTATTTTGCCGTTATCATCCAATTTTATTTTCTCATGTTTTACCTATCGGTGTAACACTTCTGAAATTAAAATTCATAAAAACAAATACAATTTCAGGCAACTGGCAGTGATAGCTGAGAATGCAGTTAGGAGATTCGAAGTTCCTATCTGTCGCGGTTACCACCTGACGAAGGCCAGAGGAATTAGTTGGCCGAAACGTTGTGAATAAACAAACCAATAAAAAAGATGAAAAAACAACAACTAATAAAGATGAGAATAGTAGTCCGAAATAAAAATAAATTAATATATATAATGCTCATCTCAAAAGTGAATTCCAATTAAGGAATAATATATGTACAATTTCACTAGTTTATAAGCTTAAAATCTCTCCTACTAAACTCTCTCACGCACATATGTATGTAGTATATGTGCAAGATCAAAATATATGAATAATAGCAGGGAAAACCGACGTTGTCCGAAATTGAACAAGAATCAACAAACGTTCCATACATCCAATAATTTATTGTCATCGAAATCGCCCATTTTTCAATCAAATTGATTGATTACCTGCTCAAGTCGGGGGACCCACCGCGGTACACCGAAAGAAAGTTTCACGTGCCTTCGAGCATTTTTTTAGTCCACAATACATTGTAGTCTATATTGCACTGCAGAGAATTTACAGTTGATTTTATAAAATTATTTTATATAATGGCTTGAATTAAAATTAAAAATGCCAAGAGTCAAGTATCATGGTTCAATTGTCGTATAAACAAAAGCATTTAAGTCTGAACGCGCCTCTGTCTTATCAAAGGGACTGCTGTTGATTTTGTCCGCCGGGTCCTTCTGCCTGTACGATGATAACATTTTTTAAATGCACCTATGATGCTAATTTTGGTCAAAATCAGACTGTTCCTACTTTAATCGGATTATTTCGATTATCGATTTCCGATTCTTATCGGAGTCATACCGCTAGACAACCTATCTAAGAACACCCCCGGGCACATCAAGCACATTTTTGTGAAATTAAAAAAAAAAAAAAAAAAAAAATCGGCCCAGTCGTTTCAGAGTCCCCTCTCTCGCCCTCTTTCTCGCTCGCTCACACTCAGCTTGAGTGCCTTTTATATATATGTGGATAGACATGTATATGTTTTACTGTTATAGAAATATACTTTATGGCTGGTGTGTGTTCTCTTGTGACATTGTATGAATGGTGTAATCCATATTAGCATCGAGTAGTTTACGAGCATTTTATGCGTATTAGCACTAAAAATAGGGGAGAGGGGAAGAAAAAGAAATGGATCTTTTTCCAGAGGAAGGAAATAAAAACGGAAAGAAGGAAGTATGTGAGAGGAGAGATATTAGGAAATAAGGAGGAGAGGGGGAAGAGGGAGAAAGAAGAAACATAATAGAGATATTCTGAGAAAAATTCGGAAGAGAGAGAATGAGATGAAAAAAAAAGTTAGAAAATGCGTGTGTATTAGAGGAGGAGGAAGAAAAGAAGAAGAAGAGAGAGAGAGAATAGAGGGGGGTGTATAGAAAAATAACTTTATAGGAGATATATTAAGACAAAAAGACAATGTCCGTATAAGGGAGCGGATGACAAAAAAAGGGGAGATGAAAGAACGAGTGAGAGACAGAGAAAGAGAGAGATATGAACGACAGCTAGAAAGAGAAGATATATATAAAGAAATGGATGGAGAGAATTTTAGAGTATGAGATATGTTGAGAAAGAAAGACTGTATTAATTTATTTTTATTTCTCATCTTTATTAGTTGTTTTTTTCATCTTTATTGGTTGTTGTTTTTCACGACGTTTCGATCAACTATTCCTCTGGCCTTCGTCAGGTGGTAACCGCGACGGATAGGAACTTCAGATCTCCTAACTGCATTCTCAGCAATCATTGCTATCCGTAGTTGTTGTCGTCTCACCACGTTTTGGCCAAGTAAACCTCTGGCACGCCTTGGGTAGGATTGAAACCGCTATCTTCAGACAATGTCTATCTGGAACCGTAGAGATTCAACGTCTTTATCAAGTGCGCCACGGGCCCGGGAGGGCGATCAAGGTTGGATTCTTTGATCTTATAAATCCACGTTTATTTATTATCTAATCTTCCATAGTCGGGTCCGTACCGATTGGTATATACATTCTTTGATTGGAATTCATTTTTGAGATGAGCATTATATATATTAATTTATTTTTATTTCGGACTATTATTCTCATTTTTATTAGTTGTTGTTTTAACAACCAATAAAGATGAAAAAAAAAAACAAAAAACTAATAAAGATGAGAATAATAGTCCGAAATAGAAAAAAATAATATATATAATGCTCATCTCAAAAATGAATTCCAATCAAGGAATGTATGTCTGTATGTCTCTGTGTATAGAGGAATATATATATATATATATATATATATATATATATATATATATATATATATATATATATATATATACTAGAAGAACCTGTGTACCGGCGTTGCTCAGTGGAAATATGTCTTCCACCCCACCTTGAACAAAAAAGTACAGTTGTTAGTTGGATCCACTTCCCACCCATGTTGAGGAGGTCGACATCAGAGCGTAGTGTATGTATTGATACTGTCCTTTTTCTGACCTCGATTAGTGGAGGAGAAATCCTTCTAAACTGAGGCAATTTTTATTAGTGTTCATATCCAGAGTGCCTCTTCTTGGGGAGCTGTATTTCCCCACATTAAAAACCGACCTTGTGTCTAACTCTGCCCTCGTGGTGTGGCAAGTAAGTAAGAATAATTTTAAGAAAACACAACTAATCGAGAGCTACTATTTTAAATGTAGTCACGTGTTAAAGTTGTATTATGTTTTGTCGTGGAAGTCGCTGTCGGCGGCATCATGGTAAAATAATAATTCCTATTTTATTAGTTGTTTATTGTTTTTAAGCATGTTTTCAATTTGGGCATAATAATTTAAAGAAAACGCAAATAATCGGAAGCTAACCTTTTCAATTTAGTCACGTGTTAAACTGTAAGTTTGATTATGTTTTGAAGTCCTTGTTGTTGTTCCTATTTACAATGCCTCCCTACGGGGCAGAGTTAGACACCAGAGTCGTTTTTTAATGTGAAGAAAAGGGACACAAATAAAAATTGTCTCAGTCGTGAAGCATTTCTCCTCCACTGAGAGAGAACAAGAAATTGAAGTGCAGCATCTGAAGAACAGATACTACACTTTGAGGTATTTATTTGCTCCTCCACTGAGCAAATTAGGCACAAGGCCGATTTTTAAAGTGAGGAGTGAAGGGGAAATGGGGACCAACTCCCCGGGGAGTATGGGAGCTGGATAGCGACAATTGGTATGAAGGGTTGCCCCTACATTGACCAAGGTCTTATATGTGGGGTTTCCCCCACATATGGTCTTTGCTTGCAATATCTGCCGGAACAGATGGTATTTATTTGCTCCCCCACCGAGCAAATTAGGCACAAGGCCGATTTTTAATGTGAGGAGTGAAGGGAGGGGGAAGGGAAAAAGGGGACCAGCTCCCAAGAGGTGGGCAATGGGAGCTGGTTAAAGGTCAGGCATGTGGGGTTGCCCCCACATCTGGTCTTTGCTAGTCATAGCTAGTCATAGCTTGCAGTATCTGCCGGAACAGATGGTATTTATTTGCTCCCCCACCGAGCAAATTAGGCACAAGGCCGATTTTTAATGTGAGGAGTGAAAGGAGGAGGAAGGGGAAAAGGGGACCAGCTCCCGAGAGGTGGGAAATGGGAGCTTGTTAAAGGTCAGGCATGTGGGGTTGCCCCCACATCTGGTCTTTGCTAGTCATAGCTTGCAGTATCTGCCGGAACAGATGGTATTTATTTGCTCCCCCACCGAGCAAATTAGGCACAAGGCCAATTTTTAATGTGAGGAGTGAAGGGAGGGGGAAGGGAAAAAGGGGACCAGCTCCCGAGAGGTGGGAAATGGGAGCTGGTTAAAGGTCAGGCATGTGGGGTTGCCCCCACATCTGGTCTTTGCTAGTCATAGCTAGTCATAGCTTGCAGCATCTGCCGGAACAGATGGTATTTATTTGCTCCCCCACCGAGCAAATTAGGCACAAGGCCGACTTTTAATGTGAGGAGTGAAAGGAGGAGGAAGGGGAAAAGGGGACCAGCTCCCGAGAGGTGGGAAATGGGAGCTTGTTAAAGGTCAGGCATGTGGGGTTGCCCCCACATCTGGTCTTTGCTAGTCATAGCTTGCAGTATCTGCCGGAACAGATGGTATTTATTTGCTCCCCCACCGAGCAAATTAGGCACAAGGCCAATTTTTAATGTGAGGAGTGAAGGGAGGGGGAAGGGAAAAAGGGGACCAGCTCCCGAGAGGTGGGAAATGGGAGCTGGTTAAAGGTCAGGCATGTGGGGTTGCCCCCACATCTGGTCTTTGCTAGTCATAGCTAGTCATAGCTTGCAGCATCTGCCGGAACAGATGGTATTTATTTGCTCCCCCACCGAGCAAATTAGGCACAAGGCCGATTTTTAATGTGAGGAGTGAAGGGGAAATGGGGACCAACTCCCCGGGGAGTAGGGGAGCTGGGTAGTGACAATTGGTATGAAGGGTTGCCCCTACATTGACCAAGGTCTTATATGTGGGGTCGCCCCCACATATGGTCTTTGCTTGCAGCATCTGCCGGAACAGATGGTGTTTATTTGCTCCCCCACTGAGCAAATTAGGCACAAGGCCGTTTTTAATGTGAGGTAAAAACCAGCTCCCCTAAAAGGGGTCACTCTGGTTACCAAAAATAACAATTGTCCCAGTATAGAGGGTTTCCCCTCCATTGACTGGTACAAATTATCTTAAGTGCAGTATCTGCCGGAACAGATACTACACTTTGATCTTGTCCCGGATTGCCGAGAACAAAGTTTTCGTTGTTGTCGCCGTAATAAAATATTAAAAAAATAATACAATTTCATATTGTGTGAATTGTTTAATATTTTTTGTATTTATTTTTTTTTGTGATGATGAATCCTGATGGTTATGTTGACTAAGTACTTACCCGCCTCTGCGACTACAAATAGTTCGTTTCAAAGTTGTATTAAGAAGCGGAAGTTGAACTATGAACGAAAACATTTCCTATTCTAAGGAAATATAATGAAATTCTTCGATTTTTAATTTTTTTTTTAATAACTGCAATACTTAGTTTTAATTGTTTTATTCAGTATCCTCAGGTCGCACCGCTATTTTTAGGTAGATACATAGAAACAGGTTCCTCCAAAACAAGAAAATAGCGTTATAATCAAGATTCGATTCTGGGGTTCGGGAAGGAGTGAGTCACTCTCTCGACAACAGCACCTTTCTGCCCTCTTCTTTTCCAATCGACCACACCTGGCCTCTCGCCACCAATGTCACACCGCACAATCCGAACGCCAGCAATACGAAATTCTTTTCAAGAGATGTTCATGACTCTTTTCTCTTTGCTGCCCCAGGGAATTTTTCCCAACTTTTATATCCTCCTATCTAGAAAAAAAGGAAGAGACAGGGGAAAAATAGCTTCTCCCATCATGCTCTGCCTTCCCAAGATGCCCTTCACGTATACAAATGCGCTGCCCATCCTTTCCTTCTTCTTTCCCAAAGAGCGATGCAGATACGCCCTGTAAGTTTTTTTTCTTCTTCTTTTCTAACCATATACCCCACAATCTTAATGAAAAAGAGGGTAAAAACTAAAGCCAAACTGAAAAAAGGCCACTTTTACCAACAATAAACACAAACTGAAAAAGGAACTTGAATCAATAGAACTTAAACTTATCAAATCAAAAAGAGATGAAAGATTACAAAAGGAGTTAAAAGCCATATCTAACATCAAAACAAATGGCAAATTCTTCTATGCGCATGTCAAGAGGAAACATAACAACACCAACCGTAAGACCACTTGAGACAACTACTGGGGAAATAGCAAGTGACCCTAGCAAAATGGCGAAGATGCGCAAGTAATAACATGAAAGCGTCTTCAGTCTGTAACCCGGAAAAACAAAAGTAGAAAAGAATTTTAGTATAAAATAAGAATGAGTGCATCCAAATATAATTAAAGGTAGCAAGTAACCGTTTTGGAAAGTGTAAAGAGCTAGATAAGTTACTATTCTACCTACTTGGATTAGTTTTGCGTTGTAATGCTTTTATTATGTTCGAAAAACATGGGACCCTTCTGTAAAGTAAATCCAACGAATCATTTAATTTTTTAAAACATTGATTTTCAGGATAATAATTGATGCTAAACATTGGACTTATTTGCTTCGTTGGATTCTCGTTTTTATGTTATTTTTTTTTTTTAATTAATTTAAACGTAGACCCCTACTATCAGGTCTCCTTCTCCAACATCAAGGGTCTACGTTCCAACCTTCCAGAGGTTGAAACCCAATTACAGGAGACGAAACCGGACATATTATTTCTAAGTGAAACTGGAATAGGACCGACCACTACCCTAGACGAGTTCATAATTAACGGATACTCAAATTTAACAGCTAAATCTGACCCCCAAGATCGCCATGGGCATGGAATATGTGCCTACATTAAGGATGGCTTCCCGTGTGGCAGGGATATCTCTAGAGAAGATCCTAATTTACCCTATATGTGCTTCAGGGTTGCACTTGCTAACACCACTGCATTTATATTTGCCCTCTATAGGCCCCACAACAGCGGAGTTACTATCTTTAAGAGCATATCTGAGAAAATTGACCACATACTGTCTTCACATCCCTCGGCTAACATCCACATATGTGGTGATTTCAACGTCCATAACGTGGAATGGCTGACCCATTCAAATAAGACAGACGATGAGGGAAGGTTTTGTCATGATTTTGCCATTGCTTATGACCTCACTCAGATTGTTCGCGAACCCACCCGTGTCCCCGATACACCCGGTCAATATGCAAGCCTCTTAGACCTTTTTCTATCAACTTCCCCTGAGCTATGTTCATGTTCCGTTCATTCTCCTCTAGGATCCTCCGACCACTCCGTCGTATCAGTTAAGATAAAAACGAAATGTAAGAAGCCCCCAGACGTACCCCTCCACCGTACTGTATACCGATACTCTATGGCTGACTGGGATAGCTTCCGTACATTCATATCTGATTTACCTCTGCACTCCATGTTTAAAAAGGATGTGTCCTCTATAGTATCAGATCTGACCGAATGGTTAATTGTAGGCATAGACCAATTCATACCATCCAAAAAATTTCAACAAAAAACTAACAGCCAACCATGGTTCTCCCCAGAATGTGCTGCTGCTATCGCGCACAGAAATCACTTTTTCCATAGCTACCAACGTAATAGATGCACTGAAACTAAAGCTGCTTTCAGGTCTGCCAGCAACCACTGTAAAAGAGTAATAAAAAATGCAAGAGAGCTATATGCCCAGTCTGTTAAATCCAAGGTAGCTGATCAGCGGCTTGGATCCCACCAGTTTTGGCAAATAACAAATAGGATCCTGAACAGAAGTGTGCGTTCTATACCAACCATTATCAATGGACCAGAGGTCATCTCGTCAGCGTCAGACAAGGCCAAACTATTTGCAAAGAACTTTGCAGCTAATTCTACCCTATGCGACGAAGGCCATCAACTCCCCATATTTCCTCCTATAACACAGAACAAGCTGGGTAGCATACAAATATCGGTGCATGAGGTCGCCAAGCTAATAAAGAACCTAGATTCCAGTAAAGCAACTGGCCCTGACGGCATCCCAATTATAGTGTTAAAAAAGCTTCAAGCAGAACTTGCTCCCATACTTACGAACCTATTTAAGCGCTGCCTTAAGGAGAAGTGCTTTCCGACTCCCTGGAAGACCTCTTCAGTTTGCCCTATATTTAAGAATTCAGGTGATAAGTCATCTCCCTCTCAATACAGACCTATAAGTCTCCTGTGTGTTATGAGTAAGTTGCTGGAATCCATATTAAATAGAGAAATAGTCAACCACCTCAGCAGGAATAACCTTCTTAGTGACACACAATATGGTTTCCGCTCTGCAAGATCTACCGCAGATGTGCTGACAGTTATATCCCACAGGATAAGTGAATCTCTTGACAAAGGCTTTCTTTCTAGGGCAATTGCTCTTGACATATCAAAGGCCTTTGACAAGGTATGGCATAAGGGTCTACTTCACAAGATTTCCAGCTACGGTATAACGGGAAATGTTTTCTCAATCATTAAATCATTTCTCTCCGATAGGCTCATAAGAGTAGTGGTCGATGGACAAAAATTGGAGGACTGCAATATAAATGCTGGAGTCCCCCAGGGGTCAATCCTGGGCCCAACTCTCTTCCTGATCTACATCAATGATCTCCCTAGACACATACTTAAATCATTCGTTGACATCTATGCTGATGACACAACCATCTACGGCAACACATCAAAAGCTGAAAATGACAAAGTTCTTTCTGATTCTCTCTCCTCTGATCTCGAGCGCGTGGTTCAGTGGGGGAAGATGTGGCTGGTTACCTTTAATGCATCCAAAACCAAACTCCTATCCTTACATCATCAACGCTCTGATCCCCATCTGGCATCAATTGTGATGGATGGCTCTCGTCTGGGTGAGGCTCCGTGTTTTGACAAGCTTCTGGGTTTGACCTTTACTCCTGATCTGAAATGGAACACGTACATCAAGTCTGTTGCCAAGGTCGCTGGAAAGATGGTGGGATCCTTCTATCGCTCCAGAAGATATCTCACTACTGATGCAATTCTCTATCTATATAAAAGCCAAGTACGTCCAAGGATGGAATACTGTTGCCATATCTGGGCAGGAGCTGCTAAAAACAGCCTATTCTGCCTTGACAGAGTACAAAATAGACTTCGTGGCTTAGTGAGCGATGCCCTTTTCTCTACCCTGCAACCTCTCTCCCACAGAAGAGACGTTGCGAGCCTGTCCTTGTTTTATCGTTATTTCCATGGCAGATGCTCGTCTGAACTCCAATCTCTGGTCCCCCCTCGCCAATCTTTCACGAGAAACACCCGTCTAGCTGAATCCACTGTGAAAAATTTCCCCCACTCTATATCTGTGCCTAAATCAAAACGCGGATTCCATGAGCAAAGCTTCTTTCTTAGAACTGCACGCCTGTGGAACTCTGTTCCGTCTGCCTGCTTCCCTCCGGACTACAATTTGGATGTCTTCAAGTCCAATGTTAACAAATTCCTAATGAACCGACCCCTTAAGTAAACACATCAGCAAATCTCCTCACTAACTTAATGTACTTGCAATAACTCTTATCCCTGAGTGGCTTCCGGGCCTTGATAAGTGGTGATCACTGTGTAAAAAAAAAAAAAAAAAAAATTCTATGCAAATCTATCAGAATAAATATTTTCCGCCTGTTTTTTATTCCTAACAGAAAAAAACACCCCTTTTTTCTAATAATTGCATTGCAGTATGCAAATGTCAGACCTCACACGTGTTAGAATGATATAATTATAAATAAGCTCTACGAAATTAGTTGTTTTTTGAAGGCGAGGAGGGGGTAAAAACTCATAATTTGGGGTACCTGAACCGAAAAGCGCATTTAAACTTTGCTGTAAATAAGTAATAATCATGGTGAAACTAAGTGTGTTTATGTATATACCGGAGAACACGGTGTCGTAGCTGTAGTCGTAGTCGCAGTGGGAGTGATGCATGCATACGTAAAAAAATAACTTACGTATTGCTTGGATTTTATCAAAAAGATAGGAAAGCAGTAAGGTCAAGCCGAAAGCGCTGAAAGAGTTTTTTTTTCAAAATGGTTATAAATATGTAAGTTGATACGCTGGAAATGTAAAGCGAAGGTAAAATTTGCCGTAAATAAGAAATAATCCTGAGAAACTAAGCGTGCTTTATGTATATGACGGAGAACACAGCCAATCGGAATGATCGGAATTATGTTTGGAAGACTTCCTTATTTATGGAGTGAAAAATGGAAAGATTATATATTCTATGTATGTATTAACCAGTTAAAGGTGGTGCAAGCGAAATAGCGTGTGAAAATGTAGAATTTGTCCCAGTGTCAACTGCTAGCGGTGAGAATACTAAATAACGAGGGAGAAAAATAGGATCTCCTTCCTCTATAGGTAGGGCGATTATGATGGTGTTGTTCATCAGATGTAATGTAGCATTTTATTATCACGAGTGAATGCAACAGAAATGGGGGTGGTCGTATGGATCATAAGATATTATCAGGGTAGATTATTGAATTTGTATGTGGCATCTGTTCTTGAAAAGCTACGGTACTTTGGTTCATAGGGGAATTTCTACAATCAAAATATTATATATATATATATATATATATATATATATATATATATATATATGAGAAAATGTATTTTTTCAATTGTCTTTCACTCGTTACTAAGACCAATCCTTTTATTTATGAAGCTCAATGTATGCTCAAGATAACTACGTAGTATATAAAAAAAAGATGACGAAAGGGCTATATTCCAAACTTCAAGATGTTATCTATCTTACCATTTTTTCTTTTCACTCTTGGTAGTATCTGTTTCGTAACGCATAGACAATTATATAATTATTTTGCTAATTTTGAATATTTTCAGCGCCGAATTTTCAGAAAAAGAGAAACGTTTTAACTTTAAAAATAAAAGGGCATAATCATATAAATCGGAAAAAACCCGAATATATATATATATATATATATATATATATATATATATATATATATATATATATGCATAGATCATGATGCCATAATCATTAGATCACTATGGACGGACATTTAAAAATAAATGTTTAAATTTCCAAAGTTAAAGTTGGTCGTGTGGGTTTGTTCCTTGCTGATGGAGCCAGAGATGACTTTGTGGCCAGGTTCAAATCTCCCGACCAGCAGTAATCGTGACACCCTGCACTGATGATTCCCGAAAGGATGAAACACTAGTGTCAGTAGGTATTTAAAAATTATTATAGAAATAATTATATATATATATATATATATATATATATATATATATATATATATATATATATATACCTAAGTATAAATAAAAATTGTAAATCAGAAATTTACATGTACAAATCTATTTTACCTTCAATAAAAAAAGGGGCAGTGAAATATCCTTATTCCGCGAAGTTTCAAAGAATATAATATTTCTCGTAGTTTGATTAAGTTCGACTATATTACTTACTAAACTGCACTAAAAACAATAAACAATAAGTGCTCAGTACGAGTACATATGATTACATAAAAAACGTAGAAACGTTGGTCGATCCGAGTAGACTCCTTAAAATATATATATATATATATATATATATATATATATATATATATTTATATATATATATATAATTATTTACTATAATAATTATATATATATATATATATATAATTATTTACTATAATAATTATTAAATACCTACAGACACTAGTGTTTCATCCTTTTTGGAATCATCAGTGAAGAGGTTCACGATTAACACCAGTCGATAGATCAGAACCCGGCGTCAAAAGCAAGGACCCAATCTATTCGAGAAATGTTGTTGAATTTAAAACATTTATTTTTTTAAATGCTTTTTAACGTCTGTCAGAGTGATCTAATCAATATATGATGATCGGCTCGTAAGAGCTAAAATGATGGACTTTAATTCAACTGAAAGTGCTCAACGATAAGAAACAAGTTTCTTAAAGGGGCTGACATAATTATTAACGACGTCCTATTAATATATGAGGCACTTTGGCAGTATGTGTGTGTGTGTGTGTGTGTGTGTGTGTGTGGGTGGGTGTGAGAGAGAGAGAAAGAGTAAAAGAGAAATATATATATAGATAGAAAGAAACATAGAAAGAGAAATATGGGAAATATATGTTGGTTGGTTGTTTATGTTTTACGGCATATCAACCCTTTTCAGGTTATTTAATGCCGAATCCAAAGATTTTGAAGAAAATGT
>NC_136517.1:37726449-37741449 GCF_053919585.1 Euprymna scolopes
TATTTATTTATAACTTTAAAGACGCTATTGTATCAGGCTTCTTGCCATAAACGCTATCCTTTACATAGCCCCAAAGCCAGAAATCAGGAGGGGTAAGATCCCTATATAAGATTATAATGGATCATATTGTTTTTCTACCTTTAACATGTTACCTGACTTTTTGACCACCCTGTATTGAGTTGAGAGCAGGGTCAGAAAGGGGAGAAAGTGTTACGATAAGCACTTTAAAATATTTTGGCTGGTTTGAAAAGTAACCATATTTAGAATAGGTTATATACTCTTCCAAAGTTTCAGTTTATGTGTTGCTAACTAAAATTTCTGTAACTTCGGAGAAGAGGGGAGGCAGTTATCTTTTTTTCTGCAAATGTTGTAATTAAGCACAAGGTTCTATGTTATATATATATATATATATATATATATATATATATATATTGCCATATATCTTATTGCCATAGAAAAGACGACATGATTTCATTTCCGTTCGCTGAAAACCGGTTTCCTCATTTTGTTGCAGACTATCTGCTAGTTGGTCAGTTGTGTACAAATCCCAGGAGCGATACAAGCCTTCTATTATGTTGGAAAGTGACACAATGTCCAACGAGCGAGATCAGAGATGCGCCACTGTACAGATCATGCTCTCTACTGATCCAAGTTATGAGAACATGACCATTGTCAGCACTCTCAAAATGCATCGCTAAATTGACACGAATAACAGAGATGTGCCCAGGGTGATGAAAACAAAGTTTCCAGCCATGGTTATGGTCTTTGGATTTATTTCAAGTGAGGGTCACATCATGCCAACTCACATCTTCAAAGTCAATACCAAAGTGTATATGGATGTGCTTAAGTGTGGTGCAATCAAGTGGTCGCTATCAGACCCTGGGTGTGGCAGCAGGACTCTGTGCCGGCCCACAAGTCCAAAGAGACGCAGGCTTGATTTCAGAAGGTGTGCTACGACTTTGTACCCTTCTCACACGAGTGTCCCACCTCTATTGACCTGAACCCGCTGGACTACTTCTTTTGGTCATCCGTCGAGAACATTACCAACATGACCTCCGAAGCCAGCCTGATTGCTGCCATTCGCCGAGTATTCGCCGAGCTACTGCCGGCACATGTGAAAAATTGGTACGTGGGAGGTCATTGGATTTTTATCTGTTTGTAAACTATTTCAAGAATGTGCATACGTGAATCGTTCACATGACCGATTCTTTATGTAAAGAATAATAGGTTTGGAAACACTTTTTTAAAGATCGTTGGCCTAATGGTCATCGTATTTGACTCACTGATTTTAGGTTTTGTTTTCAAACTCAGCTCGAGTATATTTTTACTTGCAAGTAGTGAACTGTTTAGAAAAAAAACCTAATATCGCATGCACATGTCTCAGTTTCTGTATGTTATATAATTTTTATGCGTATTTTACGACCGGCCTGTTAATATATATATATATATATATATATATATATATATATATATATATATATATATATATATATATATATATTCTTTAAAGATACCACGTTAATAGAGATGGACACACTGGTATTTACTCATTTTCGAAAATTTGTTCTTTAAATGGTCACAATATTGCGTAAAATTTTTTCAGCCCCGGTGTTGACATATAAGAATATAACTGCTCATCAGCTTATGTTTTGCACAATTTTGGCTTCATCAGTGCGTAGTAAAATATATATGCGAAAACTGGAGGCCAAAGCAATTGTACGCAGTATTGTGGCGAATAAAAGAAAAACTTTTCGAAAATTAGTAAATACTTGTGTGTCTATCACTATGAACATGGCATCTTTAATCATTTATAGCCATAGTATTGCACTATTCAGCTATATAAATGAACACTTTATGTTATTTACTCATATATAATTACTTCACTAAGTAGTTAAATTACATATAAAATATATGCTATATATATATATATATATATATGATATATATATATATGTACGAATTAAAGTTATATTCTTTAGATTGAAAATATACATAAAATATATTCAAGTTAAGACTTATTGTTTTAAACAAGGTATATATGGAAAGGAATTATATTTATTTCCTTAATCCATGTATTTTCAATAATGACCTATATCATTAGGGGAAATGAAATGCAATTAGCAAAATGATCTGTCACATATCGACATATATTTTGCTCGTCAGAACTTATATTGAAACAGTTATTGTTAAAAATTATTTAAAAGTCATAGATAGTCAAAAACATTAGTTTCACCGTCAACAACTCATTGTGAAAGCAGTAGTTTTTCAAGGGCTGAGCTGAAATTTGTTTCTACTCCTTCGAATCTACTCTCTGGTCACTTCGTTTCGTGTTTGTCAGTGTAGATAAACCGCTAAGTCATCTGATATATTGTTAAGTCATTGGTGTAGATGATATTCGGTTTAAGGTTCATCGCATTACGTTAAGATAAACCGTTCATTATGTGGTCACCAACGACTTGGCTTATTGTTCAGAGTATCATAGACAGGTGTGTTTTTTAAGAGGCGCTAGCAGTGTCAGAATATTTGGGAAAATCGCCATTGCAAATTTGACACCCCTAAGACAAAACTGCGAATAAAATATAAAAAAACTCGTAATTTCTGTTTTTGAAGTGGGTTTATTTTCTTTATGGAATATACTTCCAAAATAAACTATTAAAGTTGTTTCAAACATAATAAAAATATTATTTCTTATTTGTTAAAAAACCGTGTTGACAAAATATCCGCTCGCGGTGATTGAATGCGCGGACATTTTGTCTACACCGTCATTTAACAAATAAAAAATATTTTTATTATGTTTTAAGTAACTTTAATAGTTTATTTTGGAAGTATATTCCATAAAGAAAATAAACAACCCACTTTAAAAACAGAAATTACGAGTTTTTTTTTATATTTTATTCGCAGTTTTTTGTTGGGGGATGTAAAAAATTCCGCCAAAATTCTGACACTGCTAAAGAGGCGCATCTCTGAAAAATCTTCCAACAAGAAAATTGAATGGAATGCACGCTAAATGATCGACATTATTGCAGAGACATCGAACAAGGTCGCACATCCACTAATGCAAATTCAGCGTATTTGCAGACGCAAACCATTGAAACAAACATTGGTATTTTCTTGGTAAAAATTAGAGTATATTTGTCAAAATCAGATTTGGGAATCGGAGAAAATCAGAAAATGACAAAAATTAGTGTGTGTGTAGAATTCACCCTATATATAAAAAAATCTAAAATAAAGAAAAATCTGTCCTTCACATCGAGTAAAGAAAATATTTTACAGCAAAAATATCGTAAATTGATTTATTTTTAAACAAGAAAATGTAAACTGTGTGGCCAAACGAATAACGACGATATCGCAACGCTATCTTGAAAACAAGGAAAATGACTCCAAATAATTTAAATTTGAAACGTTTTAGAAAGCTATTTTTAACACGAGGAGAATTGGAAAAACCAAAATTAACTTTAAAATGATTAAAAAAAAAACCTATGATTTTTTGGTGTAATATATATATATTTTTTCTTCATGAGTACATACATCGTACAGATTTTTCTTTATTTTTGTTTTATAATTTAGAAAAAATTCTGGACAAACACCGAAAAAAATTATTCCCTATTTTAGATTCCAGCATTTTTTTTTTTTAAATAAAATTTTCAAAGAAAAAAAATACATATAATTGCTGATATAAATGCTACATTGATAAATTGTTTTAAAATTTTTATGCCATATTGATGACGTTAGGTAAAAATGGAACCAGAAGAAACGGCACAGTAAAAATGGCGCACGTAAAAGTAGGAGTGTATATATAGGAAAAATGGCACGTGAAAAATTCCACTATCATTTTATGAAATCACTATTTTTAATCAAGGTTAGATAATAATCCAGGTGGGACTGTGAAAGAGCGCGCAAGGTGAAATGCACTTTGGCTTACAGCACATGTCTGCGCATCCTTAGGCGATTAGTTGGTTGCTTGGTTGTTTTTGTTTTACGGCATATCAATTTTTTTTCAAGTTATTTAATGCCAAATACAGTGATTTTGAAGAACAATTTTTTAATAGAATATATATATATTTTTTTTCAAGTCAGTTTCTATTTAACCCATAGTTGGGACCCTAACAGGTAGTACCACTCCGGGTCAGAGTGAACCTGGGAGCAATCGTAATTAATGGGTGGCTCCACACTCCCCAAAGCCCGCAAGCTGGGGTCTCACCATCGGATATAGTTTAGGGTCATATGCAGAACCATAGGCAATTAGTAAAGACGAGTAAAGTCTAAAACTTTCTATGGATCACAGCTCAGCTCGACAAGAACAAAGCCACTGTGAATGCTTTACAAATATTGGAATCTGGTAGAGTATCTACCCTGTGTGTACCCCCTGTGTATTCGTGTCTCTGTGTATGTGCGTGTGTCTCTGTTTATTAACGCCTGTGCGGATGTGTAAACAAACCTTCCAACGAATGACTAATACCGAACGGGCCGTGCCAGAATCGGCCTGACATCCACGTGTCGTTCAAAGTTTGGTTCTGCCGAAACTATTTTATTTCAGCGCATTCAACTGGAATTATAAAGATAACGCGAGCCCTTAAAATGGAATGTAAACTGAAAAAGAAGAACTCGGACTACCAGCACCGACCCCACCCAAACCGACTTCAATTAGAAACCCCACCCGTTCACTGTCCTCCATCAACCCTAATATTCTAGAAACTTTAACGTTAAGCTTAGTGTTTTTTTTTTTTTTATTGTGCTTCCACTTTAACTGGCGATAGGGTTAGGGTTAGGGCTGGAAACACACATTTGCAGACACAGGTGGTCTACCATTTTTGTAGATCTGGGTATGAAACTTGAAGTACGTTAGATGTTGAAGACCCAATGTTGGGGTGGTGGTGACACCTCTTGGTTATCATTACTTCCAGGTCCACTCTGACCTGGCCAATGAAAAAGACAGGATTCTAAAAATAATTGTTGCCCCGTATAAAGCGCATTTGTGTGTGTGTGTGTGTGCACGCGCGTACGTGTGTGCGTGCGTGTGTCTGTGTAATATGTGGGCGTATATGTGTACGTGTGTGTGTACGTGCGTGCGTGTGTGTGTACGCGTGCATGTGCGTGCGTGTGTGTGTACGTGTGTGTGGGTGGGTGGGTGCGTGCGTGTGTTTGTGTGTGCGTGTATCCGTGTACATATGTGTGCGTATATGTGTACGTGTGTGTGTACGTACGTGTGTGTGTATGTGAGTGTGTGTGTATACGCGTGTATGTGTGCGGTGTGTGTGTGCGTGTGTGTACCTGTGTGTGTGTATGTGTGCGTGTGTGAGTGTGTGTGTGCGTGTGTGTATGCGCTTGAGGGGGATTTCTAATTATTTTCTACATAGAATTTATGGCTTAAATTAAAGTTTAAAATTCAAAAGTCAAGTATCATGCTTCAATTATGCTATAAGCAGAAACATTCATTTCCAACATGCCCCTGTCGTATCAAAAAGCCTACTGTTGATCTTGTATGTTGGACTTATCGGCTTGTGTGGTAATAAACTTTCTCAAATGCACTTGTGATGTTAGGCTGTGTAAAGTGTTAACTTTGGTTAAAATCCCCGTCAAGAGTCAAGTATTAGGTCGATGCAAAAGTTTTGCTGCTTAAAATTGCATGGGCTGCTAAGGGTGTCAAAATTGAAAAATTGGTACGTGAGGGGGGGGGTCATCAGATTTTTATCTGTTTGTTAACTGTTTCACAAATGCGCATGCGTGAACCGCTCATATGATTACCCGTGTTAAGAATAATCGGATTTAAAGACAATATATTAAGATGGCCTAATGGTTATCGTACTTATCTCATTGAATTTAGGTTTTGGTTTCGATCTCAACTCGAATATATTTTCTTTTACTTGCAAGAAGTGAACTGATTAGAAAATAAACATATTACTCGCATACACATGCCTCAGTTTCTTTCCGTTTTTCTTCATATTTTAAAGGAATTTAACGTCACGTTTAATATCTGCTATATTTCTGTTTATTATAAATAAGAATTCCGCATTAATTGAAATATAATAGCTATGCGTATTTTATGATCGTGCCATGCCGGGCGGCCTGCTAATATATATATATATATATATATATATATATATATATATATATATATATATATATATATATATATATATATTAATGAAAAATCAAAAGGATGTAGTGTTTACCTGATATACGCAATGGTAAACTTCAAACTAATATAAATAACAGTATTTCTATATAGAAAATGTAATCCCAAGCGAATTAAAAAAAGATCAATACGCAATAGAGAGTAGAGCTTATTATAAGAGAATGAAAATTAAAACTGTAAGTTGAACTTTATAATATATACGATTATATACATCGTCACGTTGGACTTATTTTGGAATACATTCCATCTAAAAAAAACTATTTTGCATTTTGGATCAACTCTAGAGGAGTTTCTTTCAAGCTGAAATATTATGCAAATTGTAACTAACGATGAAATACATTATTTATTGCTATCAATCTATTCCTTGATGTCTTGATTTTGTTAAAACAATATATGAATGCTCAATTATGAAATATGGTAATTTTGAAGCTTACAGTTTAAGTCATCTCATTTTTACTTAAAACTTATCGGTATATAAGCAGTTACCGAATTTTCAATTATATAAACCCAATAAAATTCGAAATACTATAAATAAGACTATATATATATGTGTGTGTGTGTGTATATATATGTGTGTGTGTGTGTGTGTGTGTGTGCGCGCGCGCTCGCGCGTGTGTGTCCGCGTGCGTGTGTGTCTTATACTTATATAAAATACACTTTGTTTATGTTCGTCCCCTATTGACCTCGATGCGATATTTTTCGAAATTTCGCACAAATGTACTTTATGTGTCTGGGAGTGTTCTTAGATAGGTTTCGTCTAAGCATAATCCGATTAACAAAGATCCAATTAACAAAGGAACAGTGCGATTCCGATTAAGCTTAACACCTTACATCACAAGTGCATTTGAGGAGTTTTATCACAGCACAAACAGAAGGGCTCGCCATATAAAATCAACTTTAAAATAACTGTTTAGGGCACAATTGAACCATGATATTTGATATTTGCATTTTAAAATTTTAATTCTAGCCATTATATAAAAATTATTTTAGTAAAATCATCAGTAGGTTCTGTGATAAGACAGGGGGAGTTCGACATGAAGAGTACAATTGAACCATGGTGCTAGACCTTTGCTTTTAAAACTTTAATCCAAGTCATTGTATAAAAATAATTTCATATGATAAAATGCAGGTTCTCTACAGTGCAATGTAGACTACAGTGTACTGTGGATTAAGTCATTGCAAAGAGGCGTGTGAAGCTTTCTCCAGGTGCACCACGGTGGCCCCTCGATAAGGGCAAGCGATTGATCGATAAGGTTTAAAATTCAATGATGTCATTCATTTAGATGATAATAAAAGAACTAGAAATGTGGAACAATCGATGATCTTCATTAAATCCCGGGTAATGCCAGGTCTCTCTCCTAGCATGCTTTTTTTAATATTTATTACAATAATGATATTTTTTAATACCCACGGACACTACTGTTTCATTCTTTTCGAGAATCATCAGTGCAGGGTGATACGATTACTACCGGTCGGGAGATTCGAGCCCGACCAGGAAGCCATCACTGATTCATTCGACTACTAGTAAGCTTCTTTCCTTTAACATCTACAAAATACATTCTCAACCACTGGTTGCCATGACAACTAATACTCTATCTTAGAGCTCATCCTTTAAACTTTAAACGATTTAACATTTACTGGCAACATGAGCCGGAATAATTACACTGAAGACATTGCCAAGGCTGCTGCAAATTAAGTGGGCTCTCTCTACCGTGCTAGAAATTTACTCACATCAGAGTATCCTATCTATTTACAAAGCCTCAATTCGCCAATGCATGGAGTATTTTTGACACATCTTGGTTGCTGCATCTACTACTAGTGATTCATTCTTAGACAGGGTCCAAAAATAGGTCCAGCACTATCATCAAAGCTTCAAGCTCTGTCCCATCACCGCTATGTTGTCTCTCCGTGCCTGTTTTACAAGTATTTTAATAGAAAGTCGTCTGTTGAACTTGTGTTCCCTCGAAGTATATACTCCCGACTAACCTTACAAGCAACAAAATCCCACCCTTGCATTATAGAGGCCCCTAGATGCTGGAAACCATTCTACTCTAAGTTTTTTATTTTCATTTGGACTACTAAGCTTTGGAATTCGCTCTCTGTTTCCAGCATCCTGATTGTAGTGGCATGCAGAATTTAAATCTAATGTGAACGAGCATCTCGTTAATGTTCTCACCCAATCCAATGTAAAAAATGATCCAAATGTCCAAGTGATAATAATTGTTTGAGGTGAATAAGAATTAATAAAAGTAAAAAAAAGAAGGAATAAAGAAGGATCGTGCCATTTAATATCAAGAGAAAAAAAACACACACACAAAAAAACGCGTTGGTTCTTAATCAATATGTTTTCTCCGTCGATAACTATAAGTAAATTCATTGGCCTTTTTTGCTAAGAACAAAGTGTAATATCTGTTCTGATACTACACTTCACTTTTATTCTGTTCTCGGTCAGTGGAAGAGAAATCCTTCTAGACTGAAACAATTTTTATTTTTGTTCCTATCCAGAGTGCCCTTTTTCTGGATTTTCACCACATTAAAAACCGAACTGCGCTCGTGGGGAGGCAAGTAAATATGAACTATGAGTAAATTGCGAAATGGTACTCAGTACTCAGACAAGCGACTAATCTGAAGTATTGATACATATTGATACATACAAGGGATAACATTTAGTAGTAGGTCACTATTAGGACAATATGGACGTGTTACGTAATGAACGGTCCCTCAATGAATCAAGTTTATTAGTTTGTAAGTTTGTGCCTATATAATTTACGTTAGCGTACGACATAATGACGTTGATGCATAACTACGCTGACACACCGGTTCTCGCTAGATCACCGAAGTTAAGAAACGGTGAACATGAGCTGTACCAGATTGGTGACCAATTGAGAATACTAGGCGATGTATGTGCTCTCTGCTTATCTTGGCACTGTTTCCAATCGTCCAGAACTTACATAATTGCAACCGGAATTAAAACAGTGCTGATTCAGGATAGTTGTTGTTGGAGATTACGCAATTCGTCCGACAAAAAAATTCACTCGCAGGCACCTTCCAGTGAGAATCCATAACCTGACAATGCTGTAACGGGGCCTTTTTTTAAATGACGTTGATACATAGGTTCCTGTTAGATTACTGATATTAAGCATCGTTCAACCTGGTTAGTACTAAAATGGATGACTATTTGGGAATATCAGGTGCTGTATGCGCTTTCCGCTAATCTCGGCATTGTTTCCAGTCGTCCTGAACTTCTCCTTATCACTGGAATCAAACAATACCAGCTCAGGAAAAGAGTGGGTAGAGATTGTTCAACCCTTACTTCACAACTCAGTGGGTGTTATCCATCCTCTGTCGGTTTATGCATAGTTATCCAGATTGCTTTGAGCGCGTTTTACTTCTCTTCCACACACACACAAAAAAAAAACACATTAGAAGTATATTTAAACCTGCTGGTAGCATCGAGTTAGTGTAGAAAAAAAAATACGAATTCCCATAATTGTTTATTTCTTGAGAAAGCTAAATTTACTTCACACATAGATTCATAAAATATTTGATGTTATACTTTATAAATTACACCAGTTTCTAAAAGTTGTCCCTAAACCGAATTTTTTTATACGAAGTTTGGGAAAGCTGAAAACGAATCTTCTTTTTTTTTTATTATTTTTATTTAATAATTCGTTGTCTTAATTCCTTTTTCTTCTTTTTTCTTTTGACTTCCGCTTCCGGTAACTATATCGTAAATGAATGTTTACATAGAATGAACCTATCATTCCATCTAAACATTCACTTCATCGAGTATTTACGGTAAATAAATTACTGTGTATTCAAAAATTATCAAATTAAAAATCAATATATATCTACTTTTACGTCGTTTTTATTAAGATATATCGATACTCAATTTCGACTGTTTACTGTCCATCCTGCTCTTTTATTTTATTTCATTTTTTTCATAAAAATGCCTATCTTTAATTAAATCCAATTATATTAAAATAAATATATATATTTTTTTGCTTTATAAACACTTGGGATCAATCTTAGTGTAACAAGATCAACTCCGAAGAAATTAACAGAAGTACTTAACGAAAACCAGAACAAAACTGAATAAAATAAGATTTTCACCATAAATGGCAATGAGAAATAAAACTAACCGTAGAGAGAGAGAGAGAGAGAGAGAGAGAGAGAGAGAGAGAGAGAGAGAGAGAGAGAGAGTATCATTCTGCGCAAACGTTAACTTCATCGAAAGTTTACATTAAATAAATTATTGTATATTCTAAAATAAAAATTGATATATAATAATAATAATAATAATAATAATAATAATAATAATAACAATAATAATAATAATAATATATGTCAAGGGTGTGAGATCTATTATAGAAACGTTGATTTAATTTGAATAAAATAAAATACGCATCAAGTGGGCTTGGAAGCTAAATCACAACCTAATATTAAGGAAAATAAACAAGTATTTTACTTGTTTGAAATTAATGACATAAATATATTTCGGAGCTAAACTCCATCCTCAGTGTGTTGTTTTCTTTCTTTTTTCTCTTCTTCTTTCTTGCCATATTATAACGTTGGAGAAAGAAAAGTCTGTTGGTAAAGATCCGGCCGTTTTTTTTTTCAGCGTTGTATTTTGAAATTTTAGAACTGTGCGTTGGCAACGCGAGATTAACGTCAAGGGAGTGAGTTCCATTATAGAAACGTTGATCTAATTTGAATAAAATAAAATACGCATCAAGTGCGCTTGAAAGCCAAATCACAACGTGATATTAAGGTTAATAAACAAATATTTTGCTTGCTTGAAATTTATAATTGAAATATATATTATATCCTCAATATGTTGTTTTTTTTTCTTTTTATTTTTTATTTTATTTTATTCAAGTTAAATCAATGTTCTGTAATGGAACTCACACCCTTGGCGTTATTATTACATTGTGATTTGGCTTTCAAGCGCATTGATGCTTATTTTATTTTATATATACCAGCAGTTCAGCCCGGCTTTGCTCGGGCCCTATTTACTGTTCATAACTTTATATGCATATGTATACATATTACAAATTTTGACTCATATCCAGGTAATCTACATCTAATATTTCAAGTGTTGCGACCCAAAATTGGCGGAGGAGTTTGGTAGGGTCTACAAAGGTGAACCCTTTCAACTTTGACCACATAACAGCCAAATTTTCGCCCCAAAACGGATTAAAAAGCTTGCCGCATGGCTGAATGCCCTTTATGTAAAATTTCAAATCTTTAGACCCAATATATGCTGAATAGTTTACTAGAGACCGCAAAGGTCAAATCTTTTTGACCATAACCCATTGGATGTCAAATTTTCGGCTAAAACCGATTAAAAAGCTTGCCCTATTACTGAATACACTTTATGTAAAATTTCAAATATTTATGCTAAAAATTGACTGAGAGATAAATTGTTTTTTTTTTTTAACTTTGACCCCTATTTTGATCCCTTAACATTTATTGTTTTGGGCTAAAATGCAAATTGACAGAGTAGTTTGGTAGGGAAATGTACACGCACAGACAGATACACAGATAGGCAATGTCACTTATATATATATATATATATATATATATATATATATATATATATATACAAGCTGTACCCGGCCACGCGTTGCTGTGGCTCAGTTTGTTAAAATGGAACACATTCCTCAAGAAAAATTGCATTTTGTTCGTTTATTTACTTTTATTATTTTTTGCAATTTTTTTAATCAATAAAAGTTATTTCCCCCCCCAAAAAAAAGATTAATTTTTTTACCATAAATGGTTAGGTGAAAGTTTTTTTTTCAGGAAAACTTGCACTTTTTTTTCTTTAATAAAATTTGGCAGTAAACGTTTTTCTTTTAAAACGGAATTTTTATTATAAAAAGAACAGATGAATGCTTTACATGAACACTGTAAATAGTTATGTGAATGTAGAGAAAAGTTTGATTCTTTTTTTCATGAGAATGTACAAATTATTTTTTTTAACAGATGTTCAGAAAATAAACAGAAAAATACTTCCATCATTAATTATGCAGAAAAATAAATAAAATGTTAATTTAGTGTTTCAACATTATGCTTATAAATTACGATAAAACGTGCTGAGTATGCGCTGTTTTACGGTTGTTGTAAAAATGGAACGGAAACTTAAATTTCACTCCGTTTTAATCTTTCTTAATTTTTTAATTGTGCCCCCCAAACGAATATAATCAAAACAGTAACATTCAACAATTGTACCTTATGTATATAAAACACAAAATATTTAAAAAAAAAAAAGAAGTTAATAACGAAAGGGAAATAATTCCATTTTTAAACGAAAAAGTCAGTTTGGTATATATTTTTGTTATTTTTTACATAAGTCCAGCTTACCATTCACATTGGAAATGTCGACATTTATAGGTTGTCGGGTACGTTTACAACGAATAAACACTCCAATCTAGTAGATGTATCAGAATTTTTGTAGGAATTTTTGACACCCCTATCACGAAACTGCGAATAAAATATAAAAAACTCGTAATTTCTCTTTTAAAAGTGGGTTGTTTATTTTCTTTATTGATTATACTTCCAAAATAAACTATTAAAGTTGTTTTAAAAGTAATAGAAATATTTTTTATTTTTTAAATAAACAGTAATGAATTTTACGAACTCAATATTTTTCAATTTTTAAACTTTATAAATCTATCAAAATGTTTCTATTGATTCTATTTTTACGATATTTTCAGGATCAATGTGAAATTTTATGCTCTTTCCAATAAACCAAATATAATATTTTAGACAAACGTTTTGTTTTACATTCACGCCCCCCCCATTTTCAAATGTCTATTAAAAAGTAAATAATTAATTTACACACCAAAGTTTTATATATCAGAAATTGAAGAGAAAAGGTCAATAAATAATATATTCAAATTTGAAACAAAAAAGTAGTGTTTTTTAGAAATTTACCTGTAAAGTTCGAAGTTTTTTTTAAAACCACGTTGTTTTTTCTTTTTTTTTTTTAATGAAACGTTGGTCCTTGCTCTTTTAATTGAAAAAAAATTAGGGCTTGAATTACATTTTTCGAGTAGTTAAAAGCTTGGAAAGACAGGGGGTCGAATAATTCACGCCTCCCATTTTGAAATGTCTATTAAAAAGTAAATAATTAATTTACTCACCAAAGTCTTATACATCACAAATTGAAGAGAAAAGGTCAATAAATAATATATTCAAATTAAAAACAAAAAAGTAGTGTTTTTAGAAATTTACCTGTAAAGTCCGAAGTTTAAAACCTTTTTAAAAAAAAAAAAAAACACGTTGTTTTTTTTTAATGAAACCTTGGTCCTTGCTCCTTTAATTGAAAAAAAAAATTAGAGCTTGAGTTACATTTTTCGAGGAGTTATAAGCTCGGAAAGACGGGGTGGAATTATTTACTATTTTTCACGAAATTTCTGATACACCTACCAATCTACCGATGTTAGAACGGCTTTCGGCATAGACACCCCTAACCTTGCCAGCATACCCGAAAAGCTATAAAAGTTCACGTGTCGAATTTGAACGATGAGTTGGACGTAATGTAAAAATGTACCGAATTTAAAAGGGAACGAAATTCAAGTTTCTACCTGCTCCCCTCCTTGAAGAGAAAATATTTAGTAAGGCCTGAAAAAAAATAAATCGTCAGAATCCATAGGAGCGCTACTATAAATAAATTAAAGTAAATATGGTTATAAATATGATTATAATTATATATTGTATATTTAAATTTAATCAATGTTTTTTAACGGGGTTAAATTACATTTATTTATAAGGAAAAAAAAGTTAAATTAAGTTAAAAAAAAATATTGTTGACCTTGTGTATGCTTAGAATAGCAGCAGTTGCTTTAATATCGCACCTAAGACAAGGCGGCCATGAAATAGGTAAGCAGACGAATTTTTTAAACCGGAATTCAAAAACCGGATGAACGGTTTAAACGCTCAAGCAAGCGAGCTGATCTGAATTGCTTATAGAAGATTATATAGTTATGCAAGTTTAGTAATTTTATATGTTGTAACATTTTAAAGATATTTAAAATATCTGAATATATTAAAGACGCATTCATGCCTCAATATTTACATGTTCCAAAAGTAATCCTCCCTTTTTTTATTTCGCTCGACCGGATCCTGAAGGTTACAAATTGCATTGTTATGATGGCTAAACTTATGCATTCAGGATCTGAATGTTTCAGCTCTCTATTGTAGATATTGACTCTGTAAGACTCTAAGAAAACCCCCTGTCATGGAAGACGCCAGAAGCAGAAGTGCGTCATTGAATTCATCTATGCAGAAAAAATGTACCGATTAATATTCACCGGTCCTGGATATATGACCTTAAACTATACCAGATGGTGAGGGCCTCCGCTTGTCGACTTTGGGGAGTTTGGATCCACCCCTTAATTGCCATTGCTCCCAGGTCCACTCTGACCTGGAGTGGTAGTACCTGTTAGGGTCCCAACTATGGGTTAAATAGAAACTGACTTGAAAAAAACAAAACAAAACAACAACAAAAAAAAAGATATTCTATTAAAAACTTTCTTCAAAATCACTGGATTCGGCATTAAGTAACCTGAAAAGGTTTGATATGCCGTAAAACAAAAACAACCAACCAACTAACATTCACCGGTGCCCGTTGAACGCATACGAAGCTGATGAAGTGGATGTCTGCACAGTAAAAATATGGGTTCGCTGATTTCAGAGTAGCGACAGAGACGTAAGTGACAAGCGCGCTCCGGACGCCCATGTACAGCCACCACCCTGTACCTTGCAAATGTGTATTGAGAATTGTAATGACTAAGGCTAGGAATACAGCATATTCTTTTCGTTGTTTTGACTCTCAAGTGTGTATCCGTTAATATCTTATA
>NC_136517.1:37746449-37771449 GCF_053919585.1 Euprymna scolopes
CGCATATATATATACGCATATATATACGCATATATATATATACGCATATATATACGCATATATATACGCATATATATATATACGCATATATATATACACGCATATATATATATACACGCATATATATATAAATAAATATATATATATACGCATATATATATACGCATATATATATACGCATATATATATACGCATATATATATATATATACGCATATATATACGCATATATATATACGCATATATATATATACGCATATATATACACGCATATATATACGCATATATATACGCATATATATATATATATACGCATATATATACGCATATATATATATACGCATATATACGCATATATATACGCATATATATACGCATATATATATATATATATATATATATATATATATATATATATATATATATATATATATATATATATATATATATATGCCTGTACTCGTGCTGGTCAGAATAATAGAACATATGTAAATTCATTTTGTTTGGGATAATTTTCAGCTTGTAAATTGTTCAGGCGAGATATCTCATAGTTAAATAACAATTGCAACTATTTTTAATCATTTGAGGAGGTGCGTATGGCAGACCATGAGTACTTTATTGTCACATTAGAAAAGTCAACGTTTCAATTTAATAGAACATTTTATCGTTGACTAATCTTAAACTAAAAAAATTTTGCAAATATTGTTTCAAAAGATTTTGAAAGCAAGTTAATAATACTGTATATATATATATATATATATATATATATATATATATATATATATATATATATATAAATTATTGTCCACGTCGCAGTCCACAAGAACCAATAAATCCAACAGACTGCTCTGCTGGTAGAGTGCTCGCCTAGCACACACACACACACACACACACACACACACACACACACACACACACACACACACACACACACACATATATATATATATATATATATATATATATATATATATCAGAACAGGAAGTACACTTTTATCCGAGCAATTTTCTATTTCCGCTTTTAGCATTGTGCCATTGTTTAATTTTTGTTAAATTCTTCTTTTTTCTCGTTCTTTTGTTTTTTTCTTCCTTTTACCCACTTATCCTTACTCTCTTTCCTAATCTTCTTTCCTTTTTTTTCGAATTTCTCATTTTCTCAATTTTTATTATCTACTTCGTTCGTTTCTTTATGTATTTTTTTCCTTCTAACTGTAAATGAAAGAATAACCCTTCTTATTTTTCCTTCTTTCCTCTTTGCTGTTTATTTTGTTGTTGTCAGTCTTCTTCTTCTTCTTCTTCTTCTTCTTCTTCTTCTTCCTCCTCCCTTCTTTTCCTTCTCACTCTTATCCCCAATCTTTTTCTTTTACTTTTTCTTCTTTAGTTTCTCCTGTATCATCCTCGCCCTATTTTTCCTCCCATTTATACACCTCCTCTTCCCTGTTCCCTTCTATTTCCTCTACACCTTCCCGTCATCCCTTTCTAATGTTAATCTTTTTCCTTTTCTTCTTCTTCCTCTTCTTCTTCTTCTTCTTCTTCTTCTTCTTCTTGTCCTACACGGTCTTCGTCTCTGTATTCTTTCTCATTGTTGTTGTTGTTGTTGTTGTTGTCGTTCTTATTCTTGTTGTTGTTGTTGATCTTTTTATTATTATTCCTGTTGTTGTTGTTCTTCTTCTTCTTCTTCTTTTTCTTCTAATTCTTCTTATTATTCCTGTTCTTCTTCTTTTTCTTCTTCTTTTTCTTCTTATTATTCCTGTTGTTGTTGTTCTTCTTCTTTTTTTTTCTTCTTCTTAGTCTTCTCATTATTCCTGTTGTTGCTGTACTTCTTCTTCTTCTTCTTCTTCTTCTTATTTTTATTATTATTATTCCTGTTGTTGTTATTCTTCTTCTTCTTATTATTATTATTCCTTTTGTTGTTCTTCTTATTATTCCTGTTGTTGTTGTTGTTGTTGTTGTTGTTGTTCTTCTTCTTCTTCTTCTTCTTCTTCTTCTTCTTCTTCTTCTTCTTCTTCTTCTTCTTCTTCTTCTTCTATCACCAATCGGACCCTAAACTTTCACAACAACCTTAAATAAGAAATTCAACCGACAAATTCAAAAGAACCCAAATATAAAAGATGGCCGCCGATCTTAATATTCTTCAGAAACCTTCTCGCGTCTACTGAAAACACCATAACCCCAACCCTAATCACCGTTACTTCATTCTCGCCAATCCTATTTCGGTTACGATTCAATTTATCCTTTTTTGCTTTATTTTTTTCTGATTGGGAAACAAAATTCCTCATATCTTCACACGATATTGGAATTTCAGTTTGACTTTAGGCATGGAAAATTAAGAAAAAAAATGAGTATTACGAAATAAAATATAGAATGAAATTAATAAATATAAATATTTTATTCGAAATACTTGAATGGAATTGTTAGAAATATCTGGAAATTCATTTCCAATTTCGGATATTTACATTTAATTAAAATGGATTGCATTATTCAAATTTTAATTAAATTTTTTATCTTTTTCCAGTATTGATTTTTTCGTGTTCAATATTTTTCTCATATAAAAGGACCTTTATTAGACAAATTCGGACTTAAAGCTTAGAGAGTTAATATAAAATATGTGTTCTGTTTTTTTTTATATACTATTTGCCAACCGTGTATTCTATATAAATAAAACAGTAGATTATGTGTATCTGCCTGTTTGTCTGTGTGTAATTATTTAACCAATAAACTCTTAAACCATTTGTCATATAACACTGAAATTAACAGGAAATAGTCATCATAAACCAAGAATTGTCTATTACGAGTAAAATCTTTGTTTGGATGGATGAATAAAGTATACATACATATATCGGCAAGGGGAAATGCAAATTGTTCATATCATCTTGCCGACATATTTTTATTTCTTTCTGCGCATGCCTGAATTCAATTCATTTCTTCAAGGTCTTCATTCTCTGTTTTTCGATAGCTACATTGACAGGAGATTAAACCGCAGCGATAAATATTTTGGTTTCGATTCTAACTGATGGCACCCAAGTAATTTTTTTTTCAACTTTTGAAATTACTATTATTAGGTACAATATAATATTCAATAAAGAATTGGCTCTGTAATAATAAATACGAACTCTGCATGAATAAAAATATATTTAAGCGTATTTTACGACCCGGCAAGACCGGGCGCCCCCATTGAACTATAATAAATTCACAATCTTGTTGAAATCCACTCATATTCGGTGCAAATAAACTTCAATTTATGTATGACTTGTCCATCAAGGTTTAGTCATAAATGCCCAACAGTCTTTGTTTTGTTGCTGTTCAATTGTTCAGATTTGAACTGGGACGGCTCTCATTAAATCAGGCGCTGTTTGGGAATTGCTTTGGTCAGTTTCTGTTTTACTTGTCCACCAGATTTCACCCAAGAATGTCCAACAGTCTTTGTTTTATGCCGTTCAATGTCTCGAAATCGGTAGACATGTATAAGATGTACAATGGAGTATATGATAGGGTTAAAAATAAGTTTAAATTTAGATTGAGCCTCTCCACTCCCCCCACCCCCCAAAAAACGCCGTTCATGAAATCGTTTATATATTTCTGTAATCTAACCATATTGTAGCTTGCTTGCGATGCTTGGGTTAATTTTTGGGACCAGTTTGTAATATTTTTTTGTTAGATTATTGTGTGTCCCGGCGTAGCCCAGAAAAGTAGATTAACCCAAGGAATCTCATGCTCAGCCTCGAACAATTACTTAATCGATTGAGAGTGAATCTGTTTGTTAGCTTCTTTGTGGGACTACGTATTTGAGAGAAGCAGATTCTTCGGAATAAATGTAATCATTTGAAACTGGAATGAAATATACGCATAGTTTATTGAAACACGCTTTAGGGGTTGCTCTAAGTGCTTACAATGAGAGATTGGTTTAGGTATTGTCAGGGAAATCGACTCTAAACTTCTTGGTCTTTCTTTCTCATCAAATATTTTTTGGAGTTTATATATTAGATGCATTTCCTTTTCTGCTTATCCTAAAATCGCTTTAAACGTTTTCTCATACCTGGACCATTCTCTATTTCTACGAATCTAATATCAAACCATGTGTAGAGCACTTTTGTCAGATTTAGGCTGGTGAATCTATATCCCATTTGAGAGTTCTTGATAAATTGCCGAAACATATCTGTAAATTGATTTTCTCTAATCCATTCTTCTTCTCTTCAACTTCTCTCTCAAAAACATGATATTGCTAGTCTCAGTCTTTTTTTTTAATAAATATTATTATTTCATGTCTTCTTCAGAAATGTATAATCTATTCTCAGCTTCCTTTGTTCCAGCTCGTTTTACTCGTGGGTCTAGTGGTCTCCATCAATTCGTTGTTCTGATATCGTATTACCGTAGATCTTCTTATTCCAAATTGGTTCACGCTTAGTCTATTGCAATGACTCGTGGCCTAGCGAATAAAGTACTTGATAAGATTCTGTTGTAACATTGTTCTGTAAGTTTAAGGATCAATTTTCAGTGCAGGTGATAGTTAAAATACAATCGTTAATTGCTTAGGACGTCTACCTGGTCATGGCTGATGGAACGAGAAATTCTACCACTTGGGTTAAAAGAATGGAATCCGTTCGAAATTTCATGCAGATTCCAGAGCTCTACAGAAAGATTCCCGAGTATAACATACAACGAAAAAAGGTCGGAAGTTACATCGACAGAACATTGTGAAAACAGCAGCATGCTCTCGTTCCAAAAATCATGTAAAAATCATAAGTAATTCTCAAGAATAGGTTTAAATTTCCCCAAATCCATGCTAGAATTACTTGTAAGTACTTGGTAAAATTCAGTTGCAAGTTACATCCTTCCTGGGGTTGAAGGTTCAACCGTCAGTGCGGGCGACACTCAAAATATAATTGCGAATTACTTAGGATTTCGAAACTGTTTTGGCTGACGAAACGAGAGCAACCCATCCCTGTGGATTAAATAAAGAGTTCCGCTAGAAATTCCTTAAATTTTCTCGAGTTCGAGAACACACAGAATGTTACATCGGCCGACACGTGAAAATAACACTCAAGATGAGAACAGTAGTCCGAAGAATTTAAAATAATACAAATTGATAATCCTTATCTCAAAAGTTCAGAAACATGTTTTCAGATTATGATTGTACTATATGCACTTATAACGTCTTCAGAATTCTTTAGGCTTATATTAGTGAAGGGGGAGTCTCCCGGCTTTTCCCGCTTAAATATGATATTTTAATTTGTTCAGATTTCGTATATATTCTTATAGAGTTGTGATTTCAAAAGTAAAAAAAATGTATTTAGGTGCCATCAGCTAGAATCGAAACCGTAGCATTTAACGCTGGTGAGGTTACCACTGTATCCACGTAATACGTATATAAACCGATTACAAATTAAAAATAAAAAATAAACTGAGATACAAAATGTTTAACGATTTTTTTTTCAATTTTGACCCATTTTTGACCCATTAAAACTATTTTAACCGAATAAAGATCCATAAAAGAACGGCTCGTAAAAAATCCAATCATTTGAGGCCCTTAGAGCCGCTCTGCGACTGTTAGTTTCAGAGGAGATAGGGTTTAAAAATAAGGAGACAGATAGACCAACAGACAGACATATAGACGTTTATATATTAGATGAGTTTCACAATCGCGTACTGATATCGTAAAACTACTCTCCTAGTAAGGTGTACTCTGCCTATTGCTTTTATGTAATGAAAAGTACTTTGACGGTGCTTACTCTGACGAACTGCAATCACTTGTACCCCCTCGTCGTAAATACCCCCGACAAACCCGACAAGCAGCTAAATCCCATCCCTTCACAGTAGAGATTCCTAGATGTAAGAGAGTCTTCTACTCCAGTAGTTTCTTCCCCAGAACCACTAGACTTTGGAACTCCCTTCCGGGTCCCTGCTTCCCCAACTGTACTGACATGCAGAAGTTCAAGAGTAACGTGAACCGACACCTTGCTGCCCAACTCCCTACATAGTACCCCTGTAGCTTATGTCCCTGATAGTAACCCCCTACATGTTTGGGGTGAAAATTTAATTAAAACAAATAAACAAACAAACAAACAAACAAACAAACAAAAAAAACATGTTTTTATTTATCTACGAAAATACAGGCTAAATAAAAAATAGTATTACGTTTTAGTTCTATATAGATTCATAACGAAATTTAAATTCATAGAGAGTAAAGGTTATTTTCAACCTAGAAAGAACATTGAAGAATTGCAAACGAAAATAGAAAATGGAAAAAAATTCTTGAAGAAAATTGTCTTTTTAAGATATAATTTTAAAACCAATTTTTGGTTTTAATTTTATTTTAAGATATTGAAAAATTTTCATAGATTTCTGTATTTATATATTGTTTTCGTGAAAGTTATTATTTGTCGTTTTGTTTGAGCTGACATTTTTATTAAAATGGCGGCCAATGGTTTCGTTATTATAGTCTTTTTAATTTGCTGATTCATGTTCTTAGAATTCATGTAAAAAATACATTGATAGTAAAGAATTTCGTGCTTGTTATGAATAACTATCTATCTATCTATCTATCTATTTCCCTACGCAATAACTCTTTCAATTTAAAGTCTACAGACTCGAAATTTGATATACAGGATACTGAGCTTTGGAAAAATCTAAGTGGTCGATTTTCGGCTTGAAATTTGGCTGTTAACGAGTCAAGGTTTAACGATTTGACATTTGAGAACTCTACCAAACTCCTCCGCCAATTGTGGGTCTAAACACTTGTATTGTAGATATAGATTCCTCGGACATGGATCTAACTTAATAACTTGATTTGAGCCCAAAACACTAAATTTTAAGGGGGCATAATAGGGGTTAAAGTTAAAAAAAATTGACCTCTGCGGTCTCTACCAAATTACTCAGACAATTTCTGGTCTAAACATTTGAAATTTGACATAAAGAGTATTCAGAGATAGGGCAAGCTTTTTCATCAGTTTGGGTTGAAACTTTTTAGTTACCAATATATAAATGTATGTCTGTTTTCATGTTTTACCTTAAACTTTCAATAGAGGCGACGGATTTTACCAAGATTAGTATCATTTTAAAGTTAGACCTTTCATATGACAAATATCGAAAAATTGGCTAAAAACATTAATATCTTCCCCTTCAACTAGGCACTTTTCTACAGGGGGGAGGGTCGCTTTTTTCGCCGACCAACGAGTCAAACGAGCTGGAACAAAGGAAGCTGAGAATAGATTATACATTTCTGAAGAAGTCATCCTCTCCTTTAGATTGTTTAGCCTTAATTTTTAAAAATGCCACTTCCGGTTTCGCAGTACTCGTAACAGCATAGACGTCAGTTTTTTTCCTCCATTCTTTTCCTCCTTTGTGGTACGGGTTCGAGCCTGCCTTCCTACTACCACTTTTTTTTTTTTTTGCTCAACATGCACATCCAAACACCCGGGCAACGCCTGGCTGAAATGCTAGTATATCTATAAAAGTGAACGTGTCTGTGTGTCTGTGTGTGTCTGTGTGTGTGTACATTTCTCTACGCAATAACTCTGTCAATTTTAAGTCTACAGACTCGAAATTTTATATACAGGGTATTTAGATTTGGAAAACACTTTGTGATCGGTTTTCGGCCAGAAATGTGGCTGTTAAGGGACCAAAGTTCAACGATTTGACCTTTTAGAACTCTTCCAAACTGCTCCGACAATTTGGGGTCTATACACTTGAAATTTTAGATATAGGTTCCTTGGACATGGTGCTAACTTAATAACTTGATTTGAGTCCAAAATAATAAATGTTAAGGGGTCATAATAGGGGGAAAATTTTAAAAAATTGATCGCTTTTTTTTTTGCTCAACATACACCTCCAAACTCCCGGGAAATGCCGGGCTGAAATCCTAGTATATATACATATATAGTTCTACAAAAATTAACAAATCTACATAAACTTACATTAACTCAAAATAATGAACACTGTTTTTTACTTGGGAGGAGTGAAACAACATGATCAATAAAGGTGAAAATTATGTAGGGCTTGATTATTTAAGAGGACGGTTAAACAGGAACCTATTTACATTAGATTTGAAAATGACCATGTTATAGTCAGTTGGAAAGAGGCACTACAGTATTGTGTTCTACAGACATGCGCTTCTAGGCAAGAATGCTAATGGAATTTTCATTTAATTTTAGGCACAGATAGAGAGTGAGATAGACGAGTATTTGTTGCGAACATTTTACAAGGGATATCATAAATTGAAGCTCAGTCGAGCACTTACCATAAAAGTAACGATAGAGTAGAGAAAGGCCACAAGAAAGGGAAAGTAGGTAGGTGAATAGGTCTTTTCCCACTAGATTTTGAAGACGGTTTTGTTCCCTGTCATGGCAGGAAACGTAGTCTTATTAGCTCCATCACAAATGTGGCAACAGTATTCAATCTTAGGACGTATTTGGCTTCATTTATTGGATCTTATTATTTATTGCGTACATCCTCATCTTAATTTTAATATCCTTTTTTTGCAAGTTTTATAACTTTTAGAACATTACAGTGTTCGCTTTATGCGCCAATCAACAATATTATAGCAAGTTTATAAACATTTTTTTGTTAATTGTTTTCTTCTGAAGAAAAAAGCAAAACTTTTGAAGCACCATGGAAGGAGGTCATAATTGATTCTCTCTTATATTCCTTGTCTTTGAACAGTAAATCTTCTAAATGTTAATTTCCATAATTAAATTCCTCGCGCCATGTATGTTCAAATATTGCAGTGATTATTGTATTGTTGGATTCTGTATGACATGGACGGGTGTATATATTACGTACGTGTGTCTAACTCGTTTATCGTCTAGTGGTACAAAACTTACAAAACCACATACATTTTAACAACGGACATGCAACAAAAGGGAAAAATAACAGTTCTATGGGGTTTTAACATCCGGCCAATCAAAGAAACATACCTAATCAGCAACTTTTATTACCGATGTTTCCCCATTGGAAAACTGCCGCTTGTCCTAGACTAACGCATTCTGATCCCCATCTACTAGGAACCATCACCGTCCACCTCGATTCGCTCTTTCTCAATCCTGATTCTTGACTTGTCTTGACTTGCCATATCTTTTTCTAAAACTCTACCTAAAGTCCACGTCATTTTAAATGACTCTTACGTAAGACTACGTCAAACTCTAGAGGTCAATCTATTTTTAAATCAATTTTTATGTTCTGCATTATTTTCTAATCAAACATCTTAGCATAAATAATTTCCTCTGTAAATGTTTATTTTACTAGAGTAACATTCTATTTTTCCAAAATATTACAAGGATCATAACAATCGTCGACTAGCAATACCTTCAGCGTTGTCCTGCTAATATCTAACACTGATGTGCCACGATTTGATAAAAAATATTCTCAACTTCATTTCTAACTTGTTCACATCTAAAACAATTGTCTCATTTTATTTTCCTGTGTGAGTTTATCATCTCAGTGAGAGTTTAGTTTTGTCAGACGATAAGTCTCCTTTTTTTGTGTGTGGGGTAGCTTCTATGATAGCACTCCATTACCAGTCTATTCTATTTTGTTGTCTATTTCTTTCTCCAAGTGTTTGGTTTATGGTTGTTTTTGTATCCTACGAGGGTTGTGCGATAAGTAATGTCCCTGACCCACTTCCCATAGCAGTAGAGCAACGAAACTTGGCACAGTTATTAGTCTTTCTCTACATAGGAACCACCAAGTTATGCATTTCTCCCATCGTTTGATGCAACTCTGGAGACCTTTTTTGTAGAACAGAAGTAGGGAGGAGGGGGAGGATTTCATAACCACACGCCCGTGCTTCTGATCTGGCGGCATGCGAGTTGTGGACCGGAGCGTTGTCCTGCAGGAGGAGAGTACCTTTGCTGATCTTGCCGCTCCTCTTGATTTTGATAGCTTCCCTTAATTTCCTCAAAAGTGAAGCATAATAGGCTCCCGTAATTGTGGAACCCTTTGCCACGAAATTTGTCATCACTACTCCGTCCTGGTCCCAGAAGACTGTGAGCATGACCTTGCCAGCCGAGGGCTGCACCCTTGCCTTCTTTGGAGGTGGTGAGTCCAAGTGCTTCCACTGCATTGCCTGGGCTTTGGTCTCTGGATCATAGCGATGGACCCAGGTTTCATCCTGTGTAATCAGTCTTTTAAAAAACTTTGACTCATCTTCTTGGCACATCTCCAAATTCATCCTCGAGCACTCGACGTGTTCTTGCTTCTGGAATGGTGTGAGCAACCTGGGAATCCATCTGGCAGACACCTTATGCATATGCAAATGGTCATGAATGATATTTTCCACAGACCCTATACTAATCTTGACATCTTGGGCTATTTGGCGAATAGTAATGCGCCGATCTTCCAAAATGGCAGCCTCAAATTGACGGACAGATGCCTCATCAATGGCAGAAGGGGGTGACCAGGTCTGGGAGCTGTTTCCAGACTTCCGGCCATGTTTGAATTTACGATGACAGCGTTTTACAAGGTCATATGATGGGGCTTTATCACCATAAGTTTCTTTCATTTCATCAAAAGTCTCCTGTGGTGTGCGTCCTTTCAAATACAAAAACCGGATCACTGCTCGACATTCAACAGGCTCCATTTCACACCTGACTCAGTTCAAAAACCTGTAAAAAAGAAACCAAAATTAGTTCAGAGCTGTAATTTGCTACATAACCCGTAGAGATGTAAATCATTGCACATGCAACATTTCAGCTAGATCAGACAACTGGAGGTGGGTCAGGGGCATTACTTATCGCACGCCCATCGTATGTTTATCTGTATCATTTTGATTTCTGAAATTTCTGATTGGCGTCTGTGATGTTCCTGAAATTGAAAGAGATAACATTTATAGGATGAAGACCGGATCGCTCATGCTTATAATGAAGGAGTACCCGCCAGTCATGATATTTGGATTTTTTCTTGGTCTCACAGTTTTCCCTATTTATTTTTGGCCATTTCGCATAGTGTGGGATTTGCAGTAACACAAGGCGGAGAATTGTTTTATCTGTGGCCCTGTCACAGAGATAGGGTATACTTCTCATATAGATGGAAGGCAAAAGGCGCTATTAAACGTACATAAAATACATTAACATACAAGATACACACAAATTATATAAGTAACAACTTAGTTCAGCTTTTCGCGCAATTTTCAGTAGATTCTAGATATTTGTTTCTTTTATTCTTTGTAACGGATTATTTTTCCCCGACCATGCCATGTCTCGTACTAATTCCCTACATGGCTGGGAACATGTATTAACGGAAGAAGTCCTAGAATATAACTATGAATAAAAACGGGGGCTAAAAGACAGGGTAATAACGAGAAAAGCTAAAAATAAATAAATTTGTTATACCTTGCGATACCATTTGTTCTTTTTCAGACGATCTCTTGTCCCGTGCTAATTTCTTAAACCCCTGAATAGCTTACGTATATAAGTCGCTTATTATTATTATTATTATTATTGTTGTTGTTGTTGTTGTTGTTGTTGTTGTTGCTGTTGTTGTTGTTGTTTCTTTCATCATCATCATCATCATCTTTATTTTTCTTCTCCCTCCACCGCATTCTTATTTTTTCTTTTTCCATCATTCTACCTTCTTCTTCTTCTTCTTCTTCTTCTTCTTCTTCTTCTTCTTCTTCTTCTTCTTCTTCTTCTTCTTCTTCTTCTTCTTCTATACACACCTACTCCAACTACCAACTCCATTACTTCGAGCCCCACAATCCCCCGAACTCTCCTCTCTTCCTCTAAGATTTGTCCTTTCTATCAGCGAATCCTCACTCCCAACTTCGATTTGTCCGGAAATACGATCGCATTAAAACGGAAGCGAGAAAATTGCATTTTTTCCCGAAGAGACATTCGACTGACTCCGGAAGTGGAGGAAAACGCTTGCATTGTGGGACTGTGTGAAAAGCCGATTCGATATAAACTCAGCCAATTTGCGAAAATATCAATCGAGCGGCGATTGTCTGCCGGGCAAAACACCACACCCACTTATGCGCCCGTTTCGATTGGACAAAAGTTCACATGCACACGCGTACAGACGCACATACATACGTTCAGATATTACGTTTTTTCTTTTACCCGACCGTCCGTCGACTTGCATAGATATTGGCATAAACGAGTGTATAACATACCGTGGCCAAAGACGGACGAAGAAAGACTTACTAGAGAATTATAATAGAAAGTATATTTTTATCATCAGAAAGGCTTTTTCCCCATATATTTAACTAAAAGAACACCCATCCAAGGACGAGAACAATGTTATTGATTTTTCCTTTCTGTTTGAAAAATTCAATCGTGTTCTTCAATGCCAAAAATAAAAACAACAATTTTCTTTTAGAAGACAACCAATACCAAACACCATGAATAAATATCTGAAGATATAAAGAACTATAAGCATAAAATTTTTCACCGAAATGGCTGGATTCGGCATTAAATAACCTGAAAAGGTTAATATGCTGTAAAACAAAACAGCCAAACCAAACCAAACCAAACACCAGTAATAAATATTTGAAAGGGAAAATACTGGAAGCATAAGAATTTGTTTCTGAACTTAGTGTGTTTTGCACTAACTCCAAAGAGGGTTGATATGCCGTAAAACAAAACAGCCAAACCAAACATCATAAATAAATATTTGAAGATAAAAACTTGAAGCCTGAAAACGTTTTCAGAAAATTACTTCAGCCGAAAATCGTTGATATGCCGTAAAATAAAGCAAGAAGAAAAAAAAAACAGATAAAAATAATTTTCCGAACGAATTTCTGCGCCACTTTTATGTTTCTTACGAAGATTAAAATCAAAATAGAATGATACTAAGTCATTATTTTAATTTTTATTTTCATAGAAATCTCTCCAGACAAGACTTGAAACTACTTGATGTAGTGAGCTAAAAAAAATAAATAAATACTATTTCAAGGTCCAAAACTCGTAAGGGATAAGTGTTAGATGGAATATATTTCAACTCAGAAAACAGCAGTGCTTCCCTATTTGTCAGAAACATCGCTCCTGGAATGTGAGGACTAAAGGACGAAATCAAAGAATCGAGATTTACGCAGCTGCTGAAAGTAAACCCAATATCAATTTACTACTATCCCTGATTTAATTTAAAAAAATGTCTTTGAATTTAAGGCTTGAGTTTAAGGAGTTTTAAAAATAAATTGAAATTTATGGAATCATCATTTATTAGTATTTAATGCAAATCTTCAATATTTGAATTTTAAAAATTTTCCACAGAAAAGGTAGTTTGAGAAATATTCAGTAATTGATATCGAATAACAATTGTTAAAATTTCATAGTTGGTTTCTTTATTCTTCAATCGACCGACCGTTTGTGTCAGGAATTCAAGCTTTGATTTACATGGTCTATTTTTCCTCCCTTCGCTTCTAAGGGGCTCTTCTATCTAACTTACTCTCTCTCTCTCATCAACTCTTGACTTTTAACTCTAACTCATCAACCGACTTCTAACTTCGAACTCCATATTCCTATATTGATAAATATTTGTTTATGATGTCAGAAGTGTGGTTTTCAAACGTGACTAATTTTCACGTGGCTTTACATATGTTTATCCAAACACACTTTTCGCAAACAAAAGAATCCTCAATTCTAAGTCTAACCTATTTTTAAACAATACATTTGAACTCGCATTGTGCCTTCATTTACCTGACATATTTAATATTCAGATTTCTAAAAGAATGGGCAATCGACTCTTTTTCCGACATAAACAATATTTAATTATTTCTAATAGAATTAACAATGGACTTAATTTCTAACATTCCATTTTCCATTATTAATTTTTACACTTGCCTACAGGGTTCGATTCTAGCTTTATCCTAATATCATTTCCACCTATTTAGTATCTCTTCTTATTTACATAAGAAGGGGTCAGCCCTTCATGTAACACCAGTTCCAGACTGAAATTCAACTATTATTCAGGCATTTAGAAAGAATCAAGAAAAAAACCGTTCAGACATTAATCACTGTTACATATAACAATATAAAGATGAAATATATATATTCAGGGAGGAACGATAAAGTTGTCGCCCTAAAGAAAACAACACTACAGCCTTATTTTAAAACTGTTATTGAAAAAATCAATTAAGATAACGTGATTATGTAGTAGAGATGGCATCTATTCAATGCAGTCGGCTTCAGCCTCAATCACCGCCTCGATACGTGCCCAGAATATGGAGCATGCCTTTTCCACAAGCGCGGGCGAGAGCTCGGTGAATACTCGGTGGATGTCAGCGATCAGGCTGACTTTGGTGTTGTAGGAGGTTGTGTTGGTGATGGTCTCGACGTATGGACAAAAGAAGTAGTCCAGTCGGGAGAGGGGAGGGCCAGTGAGAGAAAGCTACAAAGTCGTAGCACTCCTTCTGAAGCTAAACCTGTTTTTTGGGGGGACTTGTGGGCCGGCGCCGAATCCTGCTGCTGCACCCAGCGTCTGCCAGCAGCCACCTGATTACACCATAGGACGATCACACTCTTTATCACCTCCAAGTACACTTTGGTGTTGACTTTCAAGCTGACTTTGAAGATATAAGGTGGCATGATGCGGTCCTTATTTGAAACCATACCAAAGACCATAACCGTGGCCACAAACTTTGTTTGTCTCTGTTATTCGTGGCAATCCAGAAATGCATTTTGAGGGTGCTGACAATGGTCTTGTTGTCATAACTTGGGCCGGTATTGAACATGAGTTGTACAGCGGCGCATCTCCGATCTCGCTCCTTTAACACTTTTCACTTTCAGATATGATATAAAGCTCCTATTACTCTTGTGACTTGTGCACAACTGGCTAACTAGTAGATGATCTGCAACTAAATGAAAACCGGTTTTTATCAAACAGAAATGGAATCATGTCGTTTTTTCTAGGGCGACAATTTATCGTTCCATATTGTATTATATTTCTCTTGGTCTGTCTATCTATTTATTCAACTTTTTCTAGAAAATTACTGGGCTCACCAAGCTGCAATTTGGTATGGAAATATGTTATGATAATATCTATCTCAATAAGCATTGATATTTATTCGATGCACGGCTAGGTATTAATAAGGACTAGTCACCACATCACCAGATTTACAAAATACATCTTCTCGGAAACTACTGGGTTGAAATTTTGTCTGGACCTTTGTTATAATAATCTGCGTCGAAATTAGTATTATAAAACCCGTTTGATGTCAAATTAGGGATTAATACGGATTAAAATTTCACGCAAACATAAGCATAAATTTAACTATATTCAACCATAAATTCTGCATAAATCACTCATTCTAAGTGAACGGGCTATAACGGGAAAATGTTCAGTATATATAGAAGGAGATAGCTAGATATGTTTTGTGTGTGATGGTATAAACAGGAATAGATTCTGAAAAAGAAGAAAAAACTTAATGGAACAAAACAAAAATACTCGAAACTGACCATATATATATATATATATATATATATATATATATATATATATATATATATATATATATATATATGGTCAGTTTCGAGTATATATATAATATAACTGACCATATATATATATATATATATATATATATATATATGGTCAGTTTCGAGTATATATATAGTATAACTGACCACACACACAAACACACACACACATATATATATAGTATAACTGATATATATATATATATCTGTATATATAGTATAACTGACCATATATATATATGCATGCATATATATGTGTATGTATATATATATATATATATATATACAAACAATATATATATATATACAACAAAATATATATAGTATAACTAGCCATGTATATATATATAAATATATATATAGTATAACTGACCATATATATATATACATAGTATAACTGATATATATATATATATAGTATAAGTGACATATATATATATATATATATATAATCGAATAAATAGTAAAAAAAATTAAAAATATAAAACATACATAAAAATACAAAAAATACTAAAATCATTACAAAAACATTGCATAAAATATTACACAAATAACATTGCAATTAAAAAAATTATAAAATATACAAAAGGTATATAATATTTAAAATCCTTAAAACCATTTTAAAAAAATAATAAACTATACAAATAAATTACAAAAGAATACAAGAATTATTACAAAAAACATTACAAAAATAGAAAGCTATCTTTTAAGAGCAAGAGCGATCCTTAAAAATCCTTAAAATCCTTAAAAAATAATAAAATATACAAATAAATTAAAAAAGAATACAAAAATAATTACAAAAAACATTACAAAAAATAGAAAGCTATCTTTTAAGAGCAAGAGCGATCCTTAAAAATCCTTAAAAACATTTAAAAAAAATAATAAAATATACAAATAAATTACAAAAGAATACAAGAATTATTACAAAAAACATTACAAAAATAGAAAGCTATCTTTTAAGAGCAAGAGCGATCCTTAAAAATCCTTAAAATCCTTAAAAAATAATAAAATATACAAATAAATTAAAAAAGAATACAAAAATAATTACAAAAAACATTACAAAAAATAGAAAGCTATCTTTTTAGAGCAAGAGCGATCCTTAAAAATCCTTAAAAATCCTTAAAACATTTTAAAAAAATAATAAAATATAGAAATAAATTACAAAAGAATTCAAGAATAATTACAAAAAAAACAACATTACAAAAAATAGAAAGCTATCTTTGTAGAGCAGAAGCGATCCTTAAAAATCCTTAAAATCCTTAAAAACATTTAAAAAAAAATAATAATATATACAAATAAATTACAAAAGAATACAAGAATTATTACAAAAACATTACAAAAAATAGAAAGCTATCTTTGTAGAGCAAGAGCGATCCTTAAAATCCTTAAAATACTTTAAAACATTTGTAAAGAATAATAAAATATACAAATAAATTACAAAAGAATACAAAAATAATTACAAAAACCATTACAAAAATAGAAAGCTATCTTTTTAGAGCAAGAGCGATCCTTAAAAATCCTTAAAAACATTTAAAAAAAATAATAAAATATAGAAATAAATTACAAAAGAATTCAAGAATAATTACAAAAAACAACATTACAAAAAATAGAAAGCTTTCTTTTTAGAGCAGCAGCGATCCTTAAAAAATCCTTAAAACATTTTTAAAAAATAATAAAATATACAAATAAATTACAAAAGAATACAAGAATTATTACAAAAAACATTACAAAAAATAGAAAGCTATCTTTGTAGAGCAAGAGCGATCCTTAAAATCCTTACAAATCCTTAAAATACTTTAAAACATTTATAAAGAATAATAAAATATACAAATAAATTATAAAAGAATACAAGAATAATTACAAAAAAACATTACAAAAATAGAAAGCTATCTTTTAGAGCAAGAGCGATCCTTAAAAATCCTTAAAATCCTTTAAAACATTTATAATAAATAATAAACTATACAAATAATTTACAACAGAATGCAAGAATAATTACAAAAAAGACATTACCAAAATAGAAAGCTATCTTTTTAGAGCAAGAGCGATCCTTAAAAATCCTTAAAATACTTAAAAACATTTAAAAAAAATAATAAAATATACAAATAATTACAAAAGAATGCAAGAATAATTACAAAAAAATATTACAAAAATAGAAAGCTATCTTTTTAGACGAAGAGCGATCCTTAAAAATCCTTAAAATCCTTAAAAACATTAAAAAAAATAATAATATATACAAATAAATTACAAAAGAATACAAGGATAATTACAAAAAAAAAACATTACAAAAAATAGAAAACTATCTTTTTCGAGCAAGAGCTATCCTTAAAAATTCTTAAAAACATTTTAAAAAAATAATAAAATATACAAATAAATTACAAAAGAATGCAAGAATAATTACAAAAAACCATTACTAAAAATAGAAAGCTATCTTTGTAGAGCAAGAGCTATCCTTAAAAATCCTTAAAAACATTTTTTTAAATAATAAAATATACAAATAAATTACAAAAGAATACAAGAATAATTACAAAAAAAACATTAGAAAAAATAGAAAGCTATATTTGTAGAGCAAGAGCTATCCTTAAAAATCCTTAAAAACATTTTAAAAAAATAAAATATACAAATAAATCACAAAAGAATACAAGAATAATTACAAAAAAAATCATTACAAAAAATAGAAAGCTATCTTTTTAGAGCAAGAGTGATCCTTAAGAATCCTTAAAAATCCTTGAAAACATTATAAAAAAATAACAAAATATAGAAATAAATTACAAAAGAATGCAAGAATAATTACAGAAAAACATTACAAAAATAGAAAGCTTTCTTTTTAGAGCAAGAGCGATCCTTAAGAATCCTTAAAAATCCTTAAAATACTTTAAAACATTTTTTTAAAATAATAAAATATACAAATAAATTACAAAAGAGTACAAGAAACATTACAAAAAAACATTACAAAAAATAGAAAGCTATCTTTGTAGAGCAAGAGCGATCCTTAAAAATCCTTGAAAACATTTTTAAAAAATAATAAAATATACAAATCAATTACAAAAGAATGCAAGAATAATTACAAAAAAAAACATTATAAAAAATAGAAAGCTATCTTTGTAGAGCAAGAGCGATCGACATACAAGGGGCCTTTAAAATGGTATAACAAAAATGTGCTGGTTATAAAATATCTGGAAACATCCTCAAAACCATTGAATCTTTTCTCTCCGATGGATCTAAAAAATAAATATCAATTAATAGAAGTCTGAAACGCATTGTATCAATGCGACTTATGCCAAGGATCTATGGCAGCACATCGAAGAGCTCTGGTGTGGATGATGTTATGTAATGGGGGAAAGTTAGTTTCAACACTTTTAAAACAAAGCTCCAGTCGGGGGAATTATTTTTCCTTCAGCGTCGAATTAAACAGCTTCACTACCAATGTCAAGAGATTAATATCTTGAACCGTCCACACAAATATTCAGATTTGATTCTGACACTCATTCGATCACATGATTCTTTATCCTTGAGGGACATCTGATCTTGTTTAATAGTGACTTTTCATCAAAATAATTAAAAAGAATGACATAACGGTGGTCAACGAGAACAACAGCACAGACTTGATTGTTCCATGTTCGAATCCAAATCGTTCCACAAAAATCACTTTAGGATGTTGGCAACCTTCACGTTGTCCCTAAGTACCCGACATATTTCTAGAATGAATTCTGACCGGAAAAATATCGAGAAAACCAATGCTAATAATAGAATCTTCCAATTCATGCGATACGATATCATAAAACAGATACGAACATAAAAAGTGAGAGAAAGTGAAAGTGAATTCAAACTTAAGCGTAACAGATCAACAAAAATGCTACTTAAAACGTAAGCATCACAGATCGACGAAAATGTTATTTTAAACGTAAACATTAGAGACCAAAGAAATCGTTATCTCAAACTTATGCATAACAGATCTACAGAAATGCTATTTCAAACTTAATCCTGACTGCTCAACGAAAATGGTATTTCAATGACAGATCTAAAAAAATGCTATTTCAAACATAAGCGTGACAGACCAACAAAAAGGATATTTCAAACTAATGCATGACAGATCTACAAAAACGCTATTTCCAAGTTAATCCTGACAGACCAACGAAAATGGTATTCTAAACTTATGCATGACAGATCCACCAAAATGTTATTTACAGACTTAATCCTGACAGACCAACAAAAATTGTATTTCAAACTCATGCATGAAGGATCTAAATAAATGTTATGCAAAACATAAGCGTGAGAGATTGATAGATTTACAAAAATTTAATTTAAAACTTAAGCGTGATAGACCAACGAAAATGATATTTCAAACTTATGAACGACAGATCCACAAAAATGCTATTTCAAATTTATTCCTTGCAGACCAAGGAAAATGTAATTTGAAACTAATGCATGACAGATCTACAAAAATGGTGTTAAGCTTTACTCTGGTAGATCAACGAAAATAGTATTTCAAATTTATGCAGATCTGCAAAAATGTTATTTCAAACTTAAACGTGACATACCAAAGAAAGAAAAGTTAAGCTTGACAGATCTACAAAATGCTATTTCAAAATTAATATTGGCAGACCAACGAAAATAGTGTTTCATACTTATGCATAACAGATCTACAAAAATGCTATTATAAAACTTTATCCTGACAGACAAATAAAAATAGTATTTCAAATTTATGCATGACGTATCTAAAAATGCAATTAAAAACTTAATTTTGACAAATCAACGAAAATGGTATTATAAACTTGTGTATGACAGATCTTCAAAAAATGGTATTCTAAACTTATGTAGGACAGATCTTCCAAAAATGTGTATTTCAAACTTATGTATGATATATCTCCAAAAAATGGTATTTCAAACTTATGCGTGATAGATCTAAAAAAATGTTGTTTCCAACTTAAGCGTGACAGACTAACGAATATATTATTTAAAACTAATGCATGACAGATCTACAAAAATGCTACCATAAACGTTATACTGACAGACTAACGAAAATAGTATTTCAAACTTGTGCATGACGTATCTACAAAATGCAATTAAAAAAATTACTTTTGACAAATCAACGAACATGGTATTCTAACCTTATGTATGACAGATCTTCAAAAAATGTGTATTTCAAACTTATGGCATTTTAAACTTATGTATGACAGATCTTCAAAAAATGTGTATTTCAAACTTATGGCATTTCAAACTTATGTATGACAGATCTTCAAAAATGTGTATTTCAAACTGATGGCATTTCAAACTTATGTATGACGGATCTTCAAAAATGTGTATTTCAAACTTATGGCATTTCAAACTTATGTATGACAGATCTTCAAAAATGTGTATTTCAAACTTATGACATTTCAAACTCATGTATGACAAACTTATGGCATTTTAAACTTATGTATGACAAACCTACAGAATGTTGTTTCAAACTTTATCCTGATAGATCGACAAAAATAATATTTCAAACTTGTGCATGGCTTATCTACAAAAATGTCATATCAAACTTAAGCGTAACAGACTAACGAAAATGCTATTTCAAACTAATGTATGACAGATCTGTAAAAATGGTATTTAACTTATGCATGACAGATCTGCATAAAATGGTATTTCAAACTTATGTAGGACAGATCTGTAAAAAATGGTATTTCAAACTTATGTATGACAGATCTGTAAAAAATGGTATTTCAAACTTATGTATGACAGATCTGTAAAAAATGATATTTCAAACTTATGTATGACAGATGTGTAAAAAATGGTATTTCAAACTTATGTATGACAGATCTGTAAAAAATGATATTTCAAACTTATGTATGACAGATCTGTAAAAAATCGTATATTAAATTTATGTATAACACATCTGCAAAAATATTAATCGTTACATATAAAAGAAAATGGTATTTCAAACGTTTTGCATGACAGACGGTCAAAAATGCTATTTCAAACTTAATCTTGTCAGACCAACGAAAACGATATTTAAAATTTATGCATGACAAATCTACAATAATGTTACTTCAAACTTAAGCGAGACAAAACAACAAAATGTTTTTTTAAACTTAAGCGTATCAGATTTAGAAAAATGTTATTTTAGCACTTTACTGAGTCGGAACTACATAAATACAAATTTAAACGAAAGTTTAACGGATAAACCAAATTGTTTTTTTTTTTTTAAATAAGCTTAACAGACCTTCAAAATTTTTGTTTTAGTCTTAAGCGTGACTGATCGTCGAGAATGTTATTTTTAAGCTAAAAGTGACAGACATTCGACTGTTAAAATTAAGCGTGACAGACAAACAAAAATATCATTTCAAACTAAATCATGACAAAACTGCAAAAATACTATTTCAATCTTAACCGTGACAGACCTTCTAAAATTGTTATTTCAAAATTCAGTGTGACAGTATGCCGGACCGATAGAAATACGGACACTGCATCTCATAGAAATGCAAAGACGCACTATAGAAGAAGTAAAAAAAAAAAAAGAAAAAGAAAATAAAAAAAAGCAAGAAAAAAAAAGCTGATGCTTAAGGGGAAAATAAAGGCATTGTGAGGGTGTAGAAAAGAAATTAACGAAGGGGGCGAAAAAATGGCCTATTTGAAAAAAAAAAAAATAAAATAAGAAAAAAAAGGAACTTCGGATCTTGATTAAAGACACTTTCACCAACAGGAAATTAAAGTTGAAGTTCCCACTTCAGTGTCATTTTAGATCCTTCCCCCTTTTTTTGTGTTGAATACCTGTGTCGATTATTCGCATGCGCCGAGTTAAAAATCTGGGGATGGGTCAGTCTAAGTACATTCGTCGGTGTGTGTTATACATTCTTTGAAAGAGAATATATAATGACGAATCACCATGTATCAAGGCCCATGGGCCACTGGAGGATAAGGATTAATAAGTTTGCCAAGAGGACAGTAAAACAACAACATGAGTATCAGTAACAATGGTTGAGTCTGGTTAGAATTTGATTAAGAGGACAGCTTTGTTGTCCACACTCGACAACGATCGCCAACCTCAATGCTGTCCACCGTGGATATCAGTTTCTTTTATCTTCTCTTCTCGTTCTGACCGTGTCGTCTTCTCTTGCATTAGCAACTGTCCTGGAGGTGCACACACGTTCACAAGTATGAAAATATAAAATAAACCAACCTCAAAGAAAAACATACACCCAAAACCTTCTGCAAATATCAATTACTCTCTGGATATGTGTGTGTGTGTGTGTGTGTGTGTGATACTATTGGCCTTCTGAACGCTAAGGTCTACATCTACATCTACTATCGAGATGGGCTTTGTCAGTCGGTTGATCAACTCATTTCCCCATCTCCTTCGAATCGCAATCCGCTTCCTTCTGTCTCTAATTTAAAATTGCCGTAAATTGTAATTGTCATCAATTCTGTCCCCAACTGTCGTAAACTCAAGACTGTCTATAAATCGCTCCTACTATTGGAAATTCATAAGCACTTCCCCAAAGTTCCCGCAAACAAAGTATAAATATATTTACATCTATTGTTCGATCCTTTTGTTACCGTCATTCCCACACCTTGACAAACAATATCAGCTTCCTTTTGTTTTTCATAGTGAAAAACTGTATATTGTCAGTTCACTGCCGTACTTTCTATACCTTTGTTCGTGCGAGAAACTTATTTCCTCTTATCTTTTATCATACTTGTTTTTCTTTTCTTTTTCACTTCCTAAAGCTTGTATCATACATTAACACGATTTTTTTTTACAAAGGAGTCACCACGTATCAAGGTTCCGAGGCCACTCGAGGATAGGGGTTAATGAGTGTTAGGTAGTATTGTAACTGTCGTTAATAACGTAAATTGCGCCAAATTTAATTATTTAAGGGGACAACTCAACAAAAACTTGTTTATGTTGGACTTGAAGGCTACCATATTGTGGTCAACCGGAAAGCACGCCACCGAAACAGAGTCCCTCAGGCGGGCAGTTATAGGAAAACAGCTCTGTTCATGGAAGAGAACGGAGGAAATTGTATGTAGTGGTTGTAGCTAGTCCAGTGTTTTTTGTGAGAGTTTGGCAAGGGGAGAACCATAGATTAGAGCTCAGTCGTGTGCTTGCCATCGAAATTACGATAGAGCAGAGACCAGCTGTTAATTTGTTAACACTGGAGTTGAAACGACCATGCTATAGTAAGCTGAGACACAGATACATTTGGAAAACAAAATTTTCCTCATGAAAGTAAGGTTTATGTTTAGGTAAAGAGAAGAAAAAAAATGAAAATCATTACAGTGGTTATAGCAAGACGAGTTATTTTATAAATGTTTTACAGGAGGGAGGGGGAGCATGAATTGACCATACGTCATCAAGCACCTACCATAAGATAATTTTTTTAATTACAAAGAGGTTGTAGCAAGGAAAAGATGATTTCTATTAAATTTTAAAGTCGTTATACATTCTCACCTGAAATGGTAGGTTTGCTTACAATTATATGTATGCATTAGCAGGAATGCATTTTAAATATGTATGCAGTGCCATACAATTAGTTAATGTGTATTTGTAATAGCAAGAATAGATTTGTGAATACTGTATATTCGCAAATGGGTATGCAACGCCATGCCACGAGTTTGCTATTAAGATATATTCCTTAATGTGTATGCAAGTATCATACTAATATTTATTAAGTGTATGCTACGGCATTGATTAATGAAGGAATAACTTCACGAAACAGCCCTGTCAACTAGCCACGTTGACCGTGTGATTTAATCCCATTAGATTATTTTCTTTGGTGATATATAAAGTCCACGGCTATACTGATGAATCAGACGCAATAGACCACTTGAAAGACCACATTTGACGCGTAATAACGCGTACAATGCAGTTAATTTAATATGTAGAGATTATGAGATGTGTAGAGTTTGTGAAACTTGGGCCTCTAGATTACGATGTGTACGTTCGAGCCGTGGATGGAAATGGGTATATATAAATTGTAATTTAAATTAAAAATGCCAAACATTAATCTGTGGAATAAACCAAACATTTGAATTATAAAAATATTTTTCCTTTGATTTATTATTTTAATGTAAAGTTTGTCGCCTCTAAAAAAGAACACCGTATATATACATATATATATATGTGTGTGTGTGTGTGTGTGTATATGTATATATACATATTATGTATACACACACACACACACATATATATATATATATATATATATATATATATATATATATATATATATATACTTACGTGATCTTGTGAGAACCGGTGTGTCAACGCGATAGGCGTTGTGTGTGTTTTCCACATATCTCGGTATTGTTTCCAGTCGTTCTAATTTTATATATACTTACAACTGGAATTACAAGGATGTCGACTTAGGAAGAGGTGTGGTTGGAGATTGTGCAACGCTCGCCACACTAATTTCAATCGCAGGCACTCTTCAGTGAGTATCCATAGTCTAACAAGATTGAACGGAGCCCTTTTACACACACACACACACACACACGCACACACACACACACATACACACACACGCGCGCGCGAATATATATATATATGTGTGTGTGTGTGTGTGTGTGTGTGTATGTATGTGTGCGCGTGCGTGGCGTGAACAGTGAAATACA
>NC_136517.1:37776449-37796449 GCF_053919585.1 Euprymna scolopes
GTTTATAAATATTTCTTACGTTGACGCAACTCTCTTAAATTGTTAACACAGAATGCTCAAGTGCCCCTCCTTCAAATTGAAAACGGGGCTCTCGATTTCAAAGTCGCTGCCATTTTGATTTTTTTAAAAACCGGTTCGTGAATTAAAATTTTTTTTTTTACAAACTACTTAAAAATACAAGCCAATGAACTTAGCTTTACTTTCATCATATTTTGCTTAGGGTAAAATTTTTGAGTATCAAAACCTATCTCTTTACAACCCACTCCTTTTCATAACCTATCATACTTTCACCAATCACAGTCCATTTTCTGTAGGCTATTTTTGAACCCAGTCAACGACGGGTACTTCTGCTTGTATATATATATATATATATATATATATATATATATATATATATATATATAATGAGAGAAAGCGATATATAGTCTAAAGAAGCTTTAAATATTTTATTTAAAAATACTAAAAAAAATGCAATTTAAATTCCTAGGAATACCAATTACATTCTACGTATCACGGACTAATCACTTGCATAAGTCGACTTACCCTAGAAAATCCATAATTACTAAAGTAGATTCAACTATATATTATTATTATTCTACTTGTAAAGCACTCGTCTGTTTCAAAACAAAGATATAAATAAATAAATTAATAACAATAAGAAATGTAATACTATCTTAAGAACGGTTCTGTGATGTGTTCAGTAGCACATAAAATTATATAGGAATAAAGATTCATCAAAAAGCTTAGGTACCTTTGGTACTAGACACGCAAACAGATAAGAGAAAGTTAACCTAGCCCTTCAAATCTAAAAACTCAATTGATATCCTAGAGAAGCTTTGTAGTATTTAATATAAAACATACTAAATGTTATATACCAGCCTTCCTTTAACAGAGGGATTTACACCGATTAGCACTATAAATAGCGCTAGTAATTCCAACACCGGCGAGAGAGATGCGACTGCACTTCAACTGCTAGCCGGGTGCCCAGCAGATATACACGCTTTCCTATCTTTGTACATTATTGTTAATAAACTTGTTCCTCGAGACAACACTAAATAAATATAAAAATGAAATCCAGTTTAAATTGCTAGGAATACCAACTAATTAAATATATCGCAGACTTGGCACTAGCATAAGACGACTTTGTAAACACAGGACGGTTTTATGATGTAATTCCATACTGACGAGTGTAATAAAACACGAAACATGTATATGCCTATGAATATTAAAATATTCAATTATATAAACTTACTTATGTATTTATGCTTATATATTTTTTGTATAAAGTGTTAATTCTTTAATTAATAAACCGATCTTTATGAATTCTGGAATAAAGCCGCGAGTGTTATACAAAAAACAAAATGGAAAATTCAGATACTTTCAAATTTTGTAAAATTGTTACAGTCAATTACAAAAGTATTTCCCGAATTTTATTTCCTCTGAAGTATTTTATAAGATGAATAAAACGCTTTTATATTAAACTTCAAATATTGCAGATTTTTTTTTGTTAAATTTGATCTTTCGATTAAGCAAGTTTCCTTGAATGTCACTACCTTCGTAAGTACACTTATTTTTTTTCATTTTTTTTAAAAATTAATTTTCCTACCCGGGTATATAAAGATCTTATATCCATACATGCACACACCCAAAAATATCCATATGCATACATTATTACGAGGTTCACCCAAAACAATCTATTACTCGTTTGGTTCAAATATACCTTCATACAGGTACTTATTTCGGTTAGTAATATTATAACTGCTCGATGAAGTAGAATATTAAGCGACTTACGTAACCCATACGGGTATGATCATAGTTGCGACCTCACTTATCCTCTTTGTGGGGGGGGGTTATTTGATGGGGGTTAGTTGTACTTATAGTTGTTCTAGTCTACTAATTTAGAGTTCTTTAAGTGCGTGTATTCTGAAATGTTTGCAGGATATAGCAGTTTCTTGTTTAATATTTAATAATTTTTCTCTGTCTTTAAACCTGGTTATCTCAAGTTTTTCTGATAAACATAATGGACATGGTGAGATCAATGAATTGCAAGTATTGGCCCTCCTAATAATCTTCCATTCTATACTAGGTGTTTTATTTTCTCTAACTAATTTCCAGTAATATAACGATAAGGAAGTGTCCTTTTCATATGTTTGATTACTCATCGAGCGTGTAAAAAATGAAGAAATAAATAGATGAAAGAAAGTAAGGAATGAAGGGTGAATGAAAGAAAAGGGAATGGAAATTGGGGTGAATAAACAAAGATAAAGGTAAGTACTACAATATATAAGCTTGTATACTCGGTTTGTATAACCTAAATACTCTGATTTCTGTCATGTGTTATTAGGTATTATTATTGTATCGTTATACATCTTATGTATATCTGCCTAACCATCGAAAGAGTGTTTGCTTAATATGAGGATAGGCCTATGAACTTCATGCTGAATTCAATATAAATTTTTACGTAGTATAAATTTTTACGGAAAAAACCTACAACTTAGGAAAATATAGCAAGCGGGTGGGGCCATGAAATATAACTATGCGTGTGGAGTTTGATAGAAAAAGGGAATTTATATAGTAAATGTATTCATATCTGTTTCTACTTTAGATGTATCATTTGGTGGCAGGATACATGTATATATATATATGTCTATATTTGTGTGAGTATGTATGTATAAGTGTATTTCATGTATGCATGTATGTTTGTATATTTATATATATGTGTGTATCTATATATCTGTGTGTATGTTTGTATATGGATGTATTTGTATGTGTGTATGTATGTATATGTATGTATATGCATATATATTTCTGAACTATTAGAATAGGCTGTCTCGTATATGATTGTTGTAACAATATAGATTACAAGAATGTATGGATGTCCGAATGTTTTTATACGTATGTGTGTATGTATATGTGCATATATATATATATATATATGTATATATATATGTATGTATGTGTGTATGTGTGTATGTATTTATATATACACCCGTCTGGGGTGTAGTAGCATACTATTGCATAGATGAAGGGGTTACCACGCTACAGAAGTAAAGAAAAATGCCATTATTTGTCTCTGTATGTCTGTATGTGTGTGTGTGTGTGTGTGTATATATGCGCGGGTGTAGCAAAGTGTAGGCATTTATAAGTATATTGATATATTAATATATATAGGTACATGTGGGGTTTAGATAACTTTCGTGTTTTATGTTTATTTATATTTTGTTTGTTTATTTGTTTTAATTTAATTTAATTTTTATTTATTTTTATTTAATTTTATTTATTTTTGTTTTGTTTTATTTACCTTAATGTAATTTTAACTTTATTCCTGCGTAGTTTTAGAGTCATTGCCTAGTTTCAGTACGTGTGTTGTGAGTAAAATAAAAGCGTACAGCATGGATTCGCTTTTAAATATATGTATTAACGTGAGTGTGTGTGTGACGGTGTCTGTGTATGTGTGTGTTGTGTGTGTGTTGCATGTATGTGTAGATGGATGTAGAGTGAAAGGCACCGGTCATTACTTAGTTGACCATAGCTAAGGTTCTTAACTTACAGACTCCAAGACAAAAAAACTAAATTCTCAAATACCTTATGCCATAAACCAAAAGTTAGGTTGGATGGGGGAAAGGGAAATGAAAAAGATGTTTATTATCTTCAAAGACCTCACTCATCCTCTTACCGTTTTTATGACTCCCACCCAGGTTGTATTCTAACTTGATAAACGAAATAGGAAAATGTATTTGGTGGAAATATCACTTTCGACGGTAATTCTTGGCCTGAAGACGTAATCCCCCAACGTGGGTGATTACAGAAACATGTATGCACATATGTAGCCATTAATGTTTGTATAAATAAAATTAATATATATATATATATATATATACACATATATATATATTATATATATACATATATATATTATATGTATATGTATATATATATATATATATATATATATATATATATATATATATATATATATATTGTTACATAACAGAAACATTCGTGTGGAAGTATAGTAAAATGAAAAATATAGATAGCTTGATAGATTTTCAACATTAAACCTAATTAGACTTCCAACAAATGTCTGTGTTTGATTATAGTCACTCGATTTCATATACAGAGTAGAACGATAAAATTATCGCCCTAGTAAAAGACGACATGATTCCATTTTCCGTTTGATGAAAACCATTCCTTTTTGTTGCAAACCATCTACAAGTTGGCCAGTTCTGTACAAATCCCAAGAACGATAGTAGCCTTTTATCATGTCTGAAAGTGGTACAATGTTCAACGAGCGAGATCGGAGATACACTGCCAAACATAAAAATAGAAATAATGTAAAAAATATAAATGTACTGTTTGTTTTTTTAAATATATCTATGAGATGGTGTTTGTCCAATAATATGTTTATGAACTGTTCTTTTTTTAAATAAAAAAATCCCTCCAAAGTACAGTTTATAAATATATTATAAAAGCAATACACTAATAATTTTTAAATAAAATTTCGTTAGAAAAAAAAAAAAATTTTATAACATTTATATTTATATGTTTGATGTTAAGAAAAAAATTACCCAGGACTCTGATGGTTGATTATAAAAATACAGCTCAGAAGCATATTTTTATCATAAAGGTTATAATTGTGTTAAAATCCAAATAAAGGCCGTTTGAATAAAACTTTTTTTTACTCGATTTCCACCTTAAAATGTTCCTTTTAAATGAAGGTATGCTGAAAATGAATATCGCATTAAAATTTTCCGCAAATAAGTAGTTTTCGGATATTAAGCAATGTAATTCTTTAGGTTAAAAGTGGTGGCCATTGTTGTACGCGAGAGCGCGCAACAAAGCTATGCGAATGGCTTTGACAATAAAGAAGTGCGACTCTTAACGAAAGCCAGTATTGCATAAATCACTTATCATAAGTCAACGGCTGTAACTCTTGCCCGTTTTTAGTAGGCTAAAGGTCTATTGTTTGCATAGGCTTCAAAATATTAATAAACATTTGCAATTAATTTTAATGTCCTTAAACTGCCAATTACGGAATCTAATGAAATAAAAAAGACTTAAAAAACAGTTTAAATCATAAAAAAGATAAAGCAAATACGTAGAACTGCAACTACTATTGCCTTTAGTAACAGTTACTAATCGTACAATTTTTTGTTTTGTCACATTTATAAAAATGTCAGATGTTATTATGTGTTGATAAAGTTAAGTAGTGTCTTTTTATCAACACGGTTTCAACGACTGGGTGAACTGATCTGAGTTTTATATATATGAGAGTAATTTTAGCGTCTTTAAACCCTCAATTACAGAATATATATATATATATATATATATATATATATATATATATATATATATATATAAAAACTTCAAATCGTAAACAAATTTGTTTTGCTTTTGTCTAAAAATGATTCCAACTTACACATTAAATAATTGTAATTAAACAATTTGGGACACGAAAAACGTACAATTTTTTTTATCAAGTTCTAAATTTCTATCAATAGTTTTAATAGCGCACAACTTATGTAAAGAAAATATATTTTTAAAAATATGTAAATTGATAAAGTGTTTTTTTGTTTTGTTCTTTTTTCATTAGAAAAGCAGATTTGTTTTGTTTTTGTTTGAAAACAATTCAATAAAAATACAATAAAAATTTGGGACGTTAAAAACGTACATGGTTCTTATTATCTGCGGTTTTACATCGTTTTGTTTATATTAAAATTCTTTAACAAAACGTAATATACAGAAATATAAGGAAAAAATTTAAATACGGAAAAGAACGATTAGTACCGATGTAAAAAAGACAAAGGACATTTACAGTTTTTTAAAAATTTATTTACGCATGCGCATTATAAACCCAAACCGGATTTATTCACTCGTCTGCATCGTAAACAAAAACCGGATGGATGATTTCAACGCCCAAACGAGACGATTTGAGTTTATATTATAATATAAACTCGCACTTTGTTTGTAAATAAAAAGACAAGCGGCTTGAACACTATAAAAGTGGTGGACGAATGTTTGTTTGATATAGATGTCGGTCGATGGCTAGAACTACCGACTTTCAACACGATGGTTCTAGATCACATCCTTTGCCAAGGAAAGTTGTAGTCTAGTCGCACTGATGAGTTGTGATAAAACGAAACAGTACTGTATATGGATAACACACACACACACACTCTCTCTCTCTCTCTCTCTATATATATATATATATATATACATATATATATATATATATATATACATATATATATATATATATATATATATATATATATATAAGATATATAAGAACCATGTACGTTGCCCGGGTATTTGGAGGTGTATGTTGAGCAAAAAAAAAAAAAAGAAAAAAAGAAAAGCGGTCAATTGTTTTCACTTTGACCCCTATCATGACCCCTTAACATTTATTGTTTTGGGCTCAAATCAAGTTATTAAGTTAGATCCACGTCCAAGGAACTTATATTTAAAATTTCAAGTGTTTAGACCCCTAATTATCGGAGGAGTTTGGTAGAGTTGCCAAAGGTCAAATTGTTGAACCTTGACCCCTTAACAGCCAAATTTCTGTCCGAAAACCGCTCACATAGATTTTCCTAAATTTCAGTACCCTGTATATCAAATTTCGAGTCTGTAGATATTAAATTAACAGAGTTATTGCGTAGGGAAATGTAAACAGACAGACACACAGACAGACAGATACACAAACACACAGAAACTTTTATAGATATACTAGCATGTGGGCTCGACGTTGCCCGGGTATTTTGAGGTGTATGTTGAACAACAAAAAAAAAGTTCAATTTTTTAAACTTTTACCCCTATTATACCCCTTAACATTTATTGTTTTGGGCTCAAATCAAGTTATTAAGTTAGATCCATGTCCCAGGAACCTATATCTAAAATTTCAAGTGTTTAGACCGAAAATTGTCGGAGGAGTTTGGTAGAGTTCTCAAAGGTCAAATCATTGAACTTTAACCCCTTAATCGCTAAATTTCTGGCTGACAACCGATCACATCGATTTTCCCAAATCTCAGTAACCTGCATATCAAATTTCGAGTCTGTAGACTAAAAATTGACAGAGTTATTGCGTAGGGAAATGTACACACACAGACACACAGATACATAGACATATACACAGACACGTTCACTTTTATAGATATATAAATATATAAAACGAGAGAAAGGGAGAACATTTTTGTATATGAATCTATGAGAGTGTGTTCTATGTTAAATAACTTTCGTTCGCGAATCATTGTATTCAGTGTGTGTTCGTTGTGCGCATGCCTCGCTGTCCACTTACGCCGCACCGATCAGCCAATCACAATGGTGGATGTTTCTCAAGGAGAAAATGGCTTGCGGTTAAAGTAGCATTTTATTCAATTCGTTTCTTTAGCCGACTTGTTGTTGTATGAAACCCCCCTCAAAAACGGCTGGCTCGACTAATTTTTGCTCCTATTGTTGTGCTGCATTGAGATGGGGGGGGGGGGTTCTGCAGGAGAAGAGAGCTGGAGGTCTGAAAAACCAATGAAAATAAGAGATGAATAAAAAGATGGCAAATGTTTAAAAGCGTTTTTTGTAGTGGGGAAGGATAAGAGTATAACGGACACATACACACATATAAATACACACACACACATGTATATATATGCATACACACACGCATAGACACACACACACACGCACATATATATATATATATATATATAAGATTAGTTAAGTATGTTTATAAGTTTATATATTTATATAAACAGGATTTATATATTTGTATATTGATAGATACAGGGTTCACTCCTAAACTAAACTCCTCTGATTAACATTTACATATCATATGAACTGGAACAAATTCATTGAGGATATTGCGAAGGCTGCTGCAGAGGCAATGGGTTCCCTCTATCGGGCTAAAAGACACCTGAGAGTATCCTGTAGTCCACCGAAGCCACCATTCGCCCGTGCATGGAGTATTGTTGCCACATCTGGCCTGGTGCATCTACCACTAGTTTCTCCTTCTTGGATAGGGCCCCCAAAGAAGACTCTCCAATCTAATAGGCTTCGCACTGTCAACTAAGCTCCAATCCCTGTCCCATCGCCGCAATGTTACATCCCTGTGCCTGTTTTAAAAGTATTTTAATGGAATGTGTTCTGATGAACTTGTTGCACTTATCCCCCTCCCACGGCAAACCTCGTAAGCAACAAAATCACACTTCTTCAGTGTTGAGGTCACTAAATAAAATACTCTGATAGTTTATTCTCTCGAAGGGCTAGCTTTGGAAATTCCCTTCCTGCTGCTTGTTTCTCTGACTGTACTAATATGCAGAAGTTTAAGCGTAACGTAAAAAATTTAGTCCATCTTCCCTCAGCATTGTTCCAAATAGTCGCACCTTACGTCCAAGAGGCAATATGCCTTGTTTAGGGTAAACGTAATTGAAAAAAAAAATTTTTTTAAACAAAAACAAAAAAAAAAAAAACAACCATTATTAATTTGGAATAAAGTTGCTAGGAGTAACTGATCCAAATTGGTGCCATTATTCATTTAATTTAGTTTTATGCTAACGAGATAAAAAGAGACAAAATACATTCCTGAAAATCCAGATATTTTGAGGTCTGTGAAATTTTAACAGAAACCAACTAATAAATATTAGCAACGTTTATTTTATCCCGAGTATTTTAAAGGATTTATAAGGACCGGCTTTCATTTTAAAATTCATATATATTCACTTTCTTCGTTCAATTTTAATATCATCTGTTATGGGACACCTGGATGCCAGAATCTCGTATATCTTTCTCTTTGTTTCAATTTGTTTATCAGTTTGTTCAAGCTGGGGATGAAACATCCTACCGGATGCTAAACATTCACTCGATATCTCATATTCTAACCGAGAGAACTTTTCAAGATTCTGACCGCTCCTTTTAAGTGTAATTGTTTGAGTCTTTCTTGTACTTTGTTCACCGGGTATATTTGTCAGTTAGTTTTTCAAATTCTTTTACATGAGTCTAAATGATCCTATAATAAGTGGAATCATAAAGATCTTCCTAAATTTCCAGTTTCTTTTTACGTCATAAAAAAGACGTTGGTATTTCGTTATCTTTTCCGTCTCAGCTCGGTTTAATCCACCATCATTGGAAAGACCAACTTCTACTGAAGTTGATTATGACAACAGAATATTCTTTTCGTTCTTTTGACTTTTGGGTATATATCCGACACAGTTAGATACACTTAATCAACCGAGAACCACACCCGTCTATATAAAAAATAGAAGATATTAGTGGATATATACTCAAGAGTCCAAACAATGAAAAGAATATGCTGTTGTCACAGCCCCATTGATTATTTCTTTTTGTTATATATCCCCGTCATCTCTCGATATATGATCCCTAATATGAAACTCCCTGCTATACAGCACACACACACACACACACACACACACACACACACACACACACACACACACACACACACACCTCTCTCTCTCTCTCTCTCTCTCTCTCTCTCTCTCTCTCTATATATATATATATATATATATATATATACATGCAAGTTAAATAAACTACACGGTGTCTAAAATGAATGCACTTCCAATAATCTGTTTCATGACGTTTGTGCGTGGTGGGCGTTATTACTAGGGCTATGACAACAGAATATTCTTTTCGTTCTTTTGGCTCTCGGGTATATATCTGACACAGTTAGATACACTTAATCAACCGAGAACCACATCCGTCTATATAAAAACATATAAGATATTAGTGGATATATACTTAAGAGCCCAAACAGTGAAAAGAATATGCTGTTGTCACAGCCCTGTTGATTATTTCTTTTTGTCGCATAACACTATGCCAGGTAATATAACTCCGTTTTCTAGGTACGTAGTTGTAGGAATTTTATAGTCATAGTGGATGGTGTATAACTTGTTTTCAATATTTCTTTCTCGTTTAAGTGTACTCTTTCGGCCTTCGGAAAGGACGATCAGGATTGTCATTATTATTTACTTAAACGCGCGCGCGCACGCACACACACACACACACACACACACACACACACACACACACACACACACACACCGGAGAGAACTTGAATGCCTACTGGAGAGAACTTGAATGCCTACTAGACGCTGCCCTCGAGTGTCTAAGGTCTCTCTGTACAAGGGTTTGTCAGAACAATCTGGCATGAGGATACTTTTTCCATAGAAGTAAACCCTGACCAAATATTCAAAATCACATAGTATTCGCTGCCCAAATAAGATCTCCTCACTATGGCTAACTTGCATTAGCTTTTTCGAGGAAGTGAAGTAAGAGCACGAAACTGGATACTCCACCAGACTAGCTAAATTCTTGTCCTGGAATCCAGTAAGACCAATACACCAAAATTAAAGATATACTACAACATATGAAAATGGTTAATTGGGGAGAGGAAAATTATGTTCTCAATTTCTTTACTAGCTTAGTGTTTGAGAGATAAAGAACTTTAATGGTACATTCGAATATCTGTTATGCGCATCGCATATAGATTTCAAGTGTTAGCCCCAGGTAGCCCTTGATTTCTGAGAACTTCACTGAAATAAATTAAACACACACACACACACGCACACGCACACACACATAAATATATCGTAAGTTATGAAAATCTATATTGCAATTAAGCTACAGAGAATATTTCGTGTTTTATGCCTGACGAATTCTCAGGAGAATGAAACGCGGAATATTCTGTGTAGCTCAATTGCCATATATATTTTCATAATTTACTACTTAGCTCTACCTATGTATTGAGCACTGTTGAAGTAAATACTGAAAAATTATGCATAAAATTATATCTTCGTATATTAATTTATGTGATTAAATGAAGTAATCATATATATATATGTGTGTGTGTGTGTTTGTGTGTGTATGCTTTTGTGTGTGTGTGTTTGTGTGTGTTTGTGTGTGTGTGTGTTTGTGTGTGTTTATGTGTGTGTGTTTGTGTGTGTTTGTGTGTGTATGCTTGTGTGTGTTTGTGTGTGTTTGTGTGTGTGTTAGAAAGAGACATACAGAGAGAAGTTAAGACACAAAAGAAGAAAGGTTGAGGAAAATAAAATAAACGAAAGGCAATTGTCATCAAGCAAAAAAATAAAAATATAGAAAATTGTTCTGTGTTTATTTACATCCTTCTTTCTTTCTCTGATTCATTTTCTTTTTCGTTATTTTTTTCCTTCCGTCGTTCTTTTCTCCTTTCCTAGCGACATATCTTTTACTTTCTTTCCCTCTTTCTTTCAAATATTTTTCCTCCTTTTTTTTCTTTATCCGAAACGTTGCTTTTCTTTCCGTTTCTAGACACTCAAGCCCCCCCCCCCTTCCTTCTTCGTTTGGTTCGTTCCATTTCTTCAGTTCGTGTTTACATTCCTTTTTTCTTTCTTTTCACATCTTCCAATGGAAAATATTTCCATCCCCCTCTTTCCCCCTCTCTCTATTTCACACTCTCTCGATTTCTCTTTTTTTTAATTTGTTATATTTGTTTCTTTACCATTTTATTTTCCTATACAACGTGACTTGTATACATCAATTAAGTCTAATAATGATAATGTAGTACCCATAGAACTATACTCTGTCGCATGAATATTTCTATATTTTATCTATATGGTTATCTCCAAGTCAGTGCTCAGGAGAATCAAGCTAAGGTGGATACGGTTTATATAAATACAGAACGGAACGGAAGCATGACACGAAAAACGAAACCATATCTTTATTTCAAAGAATTTTTTTTCTTGTGCCATCACGAAATAAAAAAATGTCTTTTAAACAAAAAAAAAGGAAAAAGAAAAACAAAACAAAAACAAAGCGAAACAAAAAAAAAACACTTATTGTGTATTATCAAATAATAAAACAAATATTTTATTAAAAAAATAATAATTTAGCTTTAACACTTCCTGTTTTACGACGAAGCAAAAGCAATTAATTATATAAGTTATATATGCAGTCAATTTTATTCAATTATATAAATTATACATATATTATAAAGTCTCTTTAATATATTTTTAATTCTTAGAAGGAATTCTTTCACCTAATTTTTTTTTCATAAAGAAATGTAAAAAAGAAAAGTCACATTTTTTTTTGTTTCGTGATCACACAAAAAGTGTGGAAAATAATTCGATATAATAATTTAATAAATTATTTTGGCACTTGTACAGATTAATCAAGACATTAAAAAAATTAAAACATCGAAAACAGTTATATTGTACGTATCTGTTTTGGACTGAAGATCCCCGAAAAAAAAAAAGTTCACTTAATTTGATCGAGTATTTTTTTTTCAGCGGAAAAACGCGTTTTTATGACAGCACGCTGAAGGTGGCAATGTTTGAATTTTTTGAACACGCCACGGGGAGATAACTCAGTTTAAAGCGCCGACACTCCCTCCCCCATCTTAAATACTATCTTTTCTTCCTAAAAATTGAAATATGGGTACCTTTTGTTCAGTATCATAACAAATTGTTTTTTCGCTGTTTAAAAAAAAAAACAGCAACAAAAAAACTACTTGATCAAATTAAGTGAAATTATTTTTCGGAGAACTTCATTCCATAACGGATACGTACAATATAACTTTTTTCTCAATATTTTCATTTTTTAATGTCTTGCTTAAACCGTACAGGTAGTATTAGTTTATATAAAATAATAATTAGTTTATATTATTATTATTATTATTATTATTATTATTATTATTATTATTATTATTATTATAAAAGTGATAAGTGCCAAAAATATTTAACATATTATTTCAAAAAGACTTTATTTATATAAATGTAAAAATTGAACATTTTGTTTTTGTTTTATGATTTGATAATACAAAAAGTGTTACAACTAAAGTATTTTTTCAAATAAATATATGGTTTCCGTTTTTTTTTTTGTGTCATGCTTCCGTACCGTATTCATATTAACCGTATCGACTTCCGATAGCTTGATTCTTCTGAGCACTGATTTTCTGAGAACTATGCAATAGTTCTCTTAGTCTGTCTGTCTGTCTGTCTGTCTGTCTGTCTGTGTGTCCGTCCCACTAAATTGTGGAAACCACTGGTCCGATCTGACTAAAATTTTGTATGTACCTTTGTTATGAAACGCTGCAGCGGATTAAACATGATGAGGCCCGTTTTCATGCATACTTAAAGATAAATCGGGATCAATAGGGATTCGTCACCACTGTTGTCCTAACCCTAATCATAACACGCCTCGTGTATATACGCAAATTGTGTTTGTTTACAATACGCCATGTGTGCGTATAATTATACTGTGCTTTTGATAATATGCGGTGTGTCTATATCTATATTGAAGTTTTTTTTATAATAAGCGTTCAATATATATCTATTTTTGTCTTTTTATGATACGCTTCGGGTATATATTTATTTTCTTTATTATACTCCTTGTGTTTACATATAATTCTACCTTTTTATTATACACATTGCGTATATATATATCTATATTTTTATATACGCATCGTGTATATATCGTACGTGTTGCTAATAGGTATGTCTTTTAAATAAACGTCGCGTGTATATTTATTTTGGTAAATTTTTACGACGTGAACCATTATCATTTAACCCCCTAAAATTTTTTTCATACCTAATACGTTCAAACGGCCTCTATAAATAATATGAAAGATAAAAATAAAAATAGAAAAGCCCATCAAATTTAAGATTTTAGTTCCGGGGTATCACTTTCCTATATAAATTTAACGTAAAATGAGCACCCACTTTTTTGCCACCTAGCATTCAAGTTTGGCGATTGAGGGGAGGGGAAGGGAAGGCGGCAAAACATGACAAATTCTATTTTTTCGGGAGTGGGGGGGGGAATTACATTGGAAACTTAAAAAAACGATCAATTTAATTATTTATTTTTTTTTTTGGGCGAGAGGAGGTGGTTAAATTTTTTATGAGATCATTCTGTACTTTCACCGAATAATTTTATAAACAAAACGAACCCCAAAATGTGACAAATTCAATTTTTGCGTGGGGGGAGATTGCATTAGAAACATAAAATAACGAAAAATTTGATTAAAATTGTTTTGGACCTAATTTTTAGTAAACGTTTCTGCACCCGGTATAAACCAATATGGTCGCTACTTCACATGGCGACATAACATGCGGAAATGTATGTCTGAAATATCATAAAAAACTAGTTACCGGCCTCAATTTTAAATGCGATATAAATTTTTAGCACACCCGAATATACTGGGAAACAAGTTTTTAAAGATAGGTTGTGTGTTGGTCTACCAGACCACATTTACCAAAAATAATTCAATTTATCGTGTTATTTTATGTTCCAAATTTCCCCTCCCCCCAACGAAAAACACCCTAAGAATTTTAACGAAATTTATCAAATTGAATTTGTAATGTTGAGGGACCCGTTTTGTTTATGTAATTCTTATGTGAACGCACAGAATGGTCTCATAAGTAATATATATATCGTGTTATTTTATGTTTCAAATTTAATCCCATCCTCACAAAAAATTGAATTTGTTATGTTTACCACCCCGCCCCCGTACCCCTATCAATCGCCAAACTTGAAAATATGCTAGTGGTGACATGTCTCGTTAAATGCTAGATGGCCAAAAAGTGGGTGCTCATTTAACGTTAAATTTATATAGAAAAGTGATCCACCACTCTAAAGTGTTCAATTTTATGTTTTTGTCAAAATTTCTCCTTTTAAATTATTTATAAAGGCCGTTTAAACGTATTTGGCAAAAAAAAAAAAAAAAAAAAAGAAAAAAAGTAGATCTTCATATTTATAGGAGTTAAACAACGCTGGGTCACGTCGTAAATATTTACTTTTATTTTCTATAAATGATTATAATTATTTTATCTATATTATATCTATAATATAATAAGCATCTTGTTAATATGGTATGCGTTATAGATACATGTCTTTTTGCAGTATATTTTAGTCTATTTATAATACTCGTTGTGTATATATCTACTTTTTTCGTTTAATAATTCATGGTGCGCATTTATCTATAGCTTGTCCTATTATGAAACGTAATTTGTAATTTTTACTTTATGAAATGCATCGTATATATATATATATATATATATATATATATATATATATATATATATATATATATATATATATAAGTGTGCTTATTCATAAAGTCTGAAGAAATGCTGGTTTAGAAAATTTTCAAACGACATAATGCTTGAAATTGTCGAACTGGACATGGAAACAATTATAACGTAAATTGTTTTGAAGTCTTGTTTTTGCTTACACAGTATATTAATGATCAATTATAAAATTTGATAATTTTGTAGCTTACTCTTTAAGCCAACCATTTTTGGATAAAATATTAATTGGTATATGAAAATTTACTGAATTTCACGAACTCAGTATAATTACATATATATATATATATATATATATATATATATATATATATATATATATATATATATATATAGCCGCACTGATGAGCTGTGAAACAGCGAAACAGAGTACTGTATGTGGATGACTATAATACTCCTTATCTTGAGTTGAGCATATTGAAAAGTGATACATTAGCGTATAAAGTGATGCTCTTTGTGTAAACAAATCGAGCTTAGGTATTTCGTACGATGTCAAAATATTGTTAATTCACGACTCGCATAGCAGCCGCCGATTAGCGTAATTGTTAAGAGCCTTGAGTGTCGTACAAGCGGTCGGGTTTCAATCCTGGATTGGGGTAGTTGCCTGTCTAGCCGCACTAATGAGCTGCAAAACAGTACTGTATATATATATATATATATATATATATATATATATGTATATTTGAGATTAACATTTTTCAAAGGTAATGTAACAAGTGAAATATAACGAGGTTAATACAAGGGTGCTCGATACGGAAGTAGAGCAAGTTATACTTTCAACTTGTTTTTGCATAAACAGAAATGTGTTGCTACACAGTCATGAGCATGTTTCGGTCTTCTAGTATTTAGTAACTGGAGACCTTTTTCAGGCAACAATGCTTATATTCAGAAGCGAAATTCTTGAAGAAAAACGGAAATTAACTTTCAGCAAAGAAGATTTTTAGTAAAAAAAAAAAAGGGCCTGGAGTTGAAGTTCAGCTGTGCGGAGAACAAGGTTGATTGGGTGTGGATTTATTTATTTTTTATTTTTATTCATTTATTCATTCATTTATCTTTATGTTGGGGTTAGGGAATAGAGTAGGTAGGGTTGGTGGTTGAGGAGTTAAGTTTTGGGGCAAAAGCGGATATAGATTTATCTTTAAAAAATGTTTGCTTCATCCAGTTATAAAACCTATTTGAGCTAGTGTATTTTAATTCTTTTTTATTATCTGTTTTCTCTTAGTATTCTTATGCCTTCCTGCGAAAAGGTTAAGATTCACCTGGATCTATTGACCATTTCTTGAAATCGTCAATAGATCCGGTTGATCTTTGAATATAAGCGTTGTTGCCTGAAGAGGCCTCTTGTTACTAAACTCTAGAAGACCGAAACATGCTCATGACTGTGTAGCAACAAATTACTGCTTATGTAAAGACAAATTGAATCTATATATATATATATATATATATATATATTGTGTTTCTCGCATATACGTAATCTACATATTATTATTAATCATTATAATTATTTATTTTAAATTAGTATTTATTTTTGTTATTATTTATTATCATTATTATTATTACTTATTTTTATTGTTAATCATTATTTATAAGTATTATTTATTATTTTTTTATTGTTATTATTATTTATTACTATGTTTAATTAGTATTATTAATTATTATGCTTATTTGTTTTTATTTATTATTATTTACGATTATTTATTATCGTGTATTGTCACTATTTATTATATTAATGATTAGTATTTGTAATTATTTATCATTATTTTAAGTTTTATTATTTGTTATTATTTATTATATTTTATTATCATTATTTATTCTTTGTTAATATTATGTTTTATTATTAATTATTTGTATGTTTTGTATTTGTTTTCATTATCTATTATAATTTATTATTATTTATTATAATTAGGACTGTGACAGTAGAATATTCTTTTCATTCTTTTGACTCTCGGGTATTTATCTGACACAGTTAGACACACTTAATTAAGCGAGAACAACACTAGTCTATATAAAAACATATAAGATATTAACGGATATATACTCAAGAGTCAAAACGATGAAAAAATATGCTGTTGTCACAGCCCTAATTACTATTTTTAATTTATTATTATTCATTGGTGGTTTTATCGACTATAAAGAAATAGTTATAGTTGACAACTTCACCTACTTGACGTTGGTTCAGTCATTAACGACACAGATTGGCGGCCTTGGTGTTCCAAATTCGAATCACTTTCACTTAGGATGTTGACAACCTTCACGTGATCTCTGCTGTAAGTACTTAATATCTTTCTAGAAAAAAAATCTGACTAGAGTGATATCATTGAAACCAATGCTAACAATAGAATCTTCGGAATCATACGATATGATGATGACGACTTCAACTATTTAGGAAGGCAATATTGACTATGACGTAAGATGCAGAATAGGTAAGGTCTCATCAGCATTTAATCCACTCTGCAAGATCAGGAAAAAAAAATGTACCCTCAGATCTAATTTTAGATTTTATAACAACAACTGTTATATGGAAGTGAAACTTGACATCTTAAAATCATCCAAGAGAGGAAATTAGATGTGTTTGATTCCAATTGCCTTTGAAAGATTCTAGGGATCAGATAGGATCATTAATAATCTGCAAACAATGTCTAGACTAACGCACTAAGATTGGCTCCCAGAGAATTGATAACTAAGTGCTCCATTGAAACACTGATCGAAAAAAGGGGGGGAAGACCGAAAAATGAACCGGAAGCTAACATTGAGAGAGATTTGATTGCAACTGTAATAAGCTGGGGGGGGGTGTCGTTGTGCATCTGGCTTCAGATCGAAAACGATGTTTTACTTTGACTTTTATGCGTCACAGGAAGCAAGAGTTTGTAAGTCTAAATCTTCATGAAGAAGACGTGAAATAATTGTCACCAACAGTTTGAAGCAAATCAAACCCGTATAAACAAAAATCTGCAGTTCATAAAACCAGTCTGTGTCGTGTCTTTGTATACTTCATGAGTGATACATTTTTAAAAAAATTTTTGTTACTGACCAGAGTGCTCCATTCGGAGGAGCTGGTCCCCCCCCCCACACATTAAAAATTGACCTCATGTCTAACTGTGCCTCGTGGGGAAGTAAGTAAGTAAAGAAAAAAAAATGCACTCAACGAATTGCTATTGTAACCAACACAAATCTGTTCAGCTGTCACTCATTCACACAAACGAGACAACTAGCTAGCCAACAGAATGAGAGGAACATATATCTACTAGTAATTAAATGCACACAATTGTCACTGGTATGATTCGCTTTCAGAAATTATGATAAATCCCCATAATAATTAGAAAAGGCAGAGGGATGCAACGTTTCGTCGATGGGACAGAGGCTGAAGCTTAGATGCCAGTTCAGAGCCTATCAGATTGGCGACTCGTTTTTGAACCTTGTATAGGAGCGAGAGACTAGCAGCAGATGCACCAGCCCAAATGTGACAACAATACTCCATACATGGGCGAATGTTGGCCTTATAGAGATACAGGATACTTTCAGGTGTCAGTAGTTTTCTAGCACAGTAGAGAGAACCTACCTTTTTCGCAGCGGCCCTGGCAATGTTTTCAATATAATTGTTCCAGCTCATGTTTCCTGTGAACGTTAGGCCAAGCAGTTTGAAAGATGTACTCTCAGACAGGGAGTCACTGGCCATTGCTATTGGTGGCAGAGAAGGTTTCTTGTAATTATTGAGGGAAACCAGTTTAGTCTTGGCAGCATTGAATGTGACCATCCATTTATGTCCCCATTCCACTACAGATTGGAGGTCATCCTCTAGTGTTTTTGCCATTTCTTTAGTTATGTGTTCATTTGTTTTCCTGTCATGCCTGTTATAGAATGTGGTGTCACCAGCATATATACCCATGTCAGAGGCATTTTTGTCGGGGAGGTCATTAATAAATATTAGGAACAATAGAGGTCCAAGGAGAGACCCCTGAGACACTCCCGCGTTTATATCACACTGTTTAGATGTACGACCGTCGAGGACAACCTGGAATTTTCTCTTATCTAAGAAGGATTTAATTATGTTAAGTATTCTACCAGTGATACCGTATGATTTAATTTCCTTGAGGAGACCCTCGTGCCATACCCTGTCAAAAGCCTTAGATATATCGTAGGGCCTGCGTTCGCGCTGGACGTCCAAAGAAATGAAACGTCACAAACCTTTTTAAAAGAATGATACAGCAGGGGAGGGATACAATGGATACATTTTCACGAGTTCTCATCGTTTAGTATATTAATAGATAGAAGAATATATTTTTATTTACTCTTATGCCGTATTGCACCCTTGCCCCTCCTCGCTCTCGATCAAGCATATCCGACCGAAAACAACCAGCCGTGCAATGATATGATTTCAGTTGACAACCTTGATCGTTGTATACGTCTTCACCCTTGCCATATTTGTTACGGTCGCCATGTTTAAAAAAAAATGAAGAAAAAAAAAATCTGACAAGACCACCCAAGAAGGGAGACAACTCGATAAAGCAGAGGCAAATTTATTAATCTTTTATTTGTACTTTTTTAAGCAGAGAATTTGTTCGCGGTATTGTTTTTATTATTTTGCCCTCCCCTTCTTTTCTCCCCACTTTCGTCTGTTGATAGCTATTTGCTAATGTCTGTCACTCTTTATTTTTCACTCGTCGAATGTTTGTGACATTTGTAAATACGTTCTCTCTTTATATACGGGCCACTAAAGGAATAACATACGCATTCGTGACTATAATTAGAGCTTACTCCATAACAAGGAAACATTGTATTCAAAGCTGGATCTATATAGGGGGTAGGGAAGAAGCTGGGACCCTTACTGGGCCTCTTTTTACCAAAGAGCCCTCACACATATTTCTAAAACAGCTAGCGCGTCTTTTGTCGAAGTGCTTGGCTACTAGTGGAAAAAAGAGTATTGAAAAAACA
>NC_136517.1:37803949-37821449 GCF_053919585.1 Euprymna scolopes
AAAAATTGACCGCTTTTTCTTTTTTTTTCTCAACATACACCTCCAAACACCCGGGCAACGCCGGGCTGAAATGCTAGTATGTATATATATATATATATATATATATATATATATATATATATATAATCAATTCCACAGCCAAACAACGTCGCAACCCACAAGAGCCATGACAGTCAACGAACCGGAAGCCCAAGACTCGAGTTTCGCCCGCATCAGTTAGACACATCCGAACTCACGATTCGAAACCCGAGCCTCTTGCATGCGAGGCAAGCACTCTACCAACTGAGCAAACGCCCCGCACACAAGAATTTCTATTAACCAACACATATCAAGCAAACAATATATATGTATAAAGAGAGAGAGAGAGAGAGAGAGAGAGAGAGAGAGAGAGAGAGAGAGAGAGGGGGATGAGGGATGAAAAGGAACAAACTGAGTTAGATGTTCATCAACGTTTCATCTTTATTTCGAGACGAAATAAAGACGAAACGTTGATGAACACATAACTCAGTTTGTTCCTTTTTATATCTGTATTTCGTCGGAACACTTTTTCCATTATTCTTACCATATATATGTGTAACAAAACGCGGACGGCTATATACAAATACCAAGCCGTGAGCGAAATAACGTCACAGTAAGGAAAAAGAAGACTATCAAAAGGCGATAGCAAGTTCGAGAAGATGATCACGTTAGAGCGTGGATTATGACAGAGAGCACGCCCGAGAACACGATTATGTCAGAAGTCAACGTATATATATATATATATATATATATATATATATATATATATATATATATTAGTGATGGGACGATTCCAATATTTTTCCTGATTCCGATACAATTACCGACTCCGTACTAAATTCCCGATTCCGATACAATTACCGATTCCGATTCTGATTCTTTATAAATTTCTAAATTTTTAACTATAGAGTTGCTATTTTACTCGATTTCTGAAAAAACAACAAACACACACACACACACACACACACACACACACACACACACACACACACAAAACACATGTTAAATATGCAGATATTTTCCTAAACGTAAAATTATACTTGTTAAAGATGATCAATCGATTTTTGCTTTACTGGTATTTTAAAAAATAATAAATATTTATTATTTTATCATTATTACCAGCAATAGAAGATTTTGCTTTAAACAAAATATAATAAAAACGACAATTATAAGAATCGTTTTGGCATCGGAAAATATGCATCAATTTTTTCGATTACGATAACAATTGCGATATCCCAAAATTTGACGGTTTTTCAATTCCCGATTCCGAATTAATCGTCCCAACACTAATATATATATATATATATATATATATATATATATATATATATATATATATATATATATATATATATAGTTTCCTGGCGTTGTCAGGTTGGAACATATTGGAGGGTTGAGGGTTTAGTGACATACTATTTGAGATACTCCCAATATCTCAACGTTTTTCGATTTTCCTGAAAATAAACCACATAGAATTTATTGCAGCTAAATTACATCAATTTTTATCTAAAAAGAGAAAGAGAGGAAGAGACATAGAGAGACAGTGTGAGAGAAAGGCAGACAAAGACAGAAAGATATATATATATATATATATATATATATATATATAAAATCATCGTAACGACAGAGAGAGATAGAAAGGGAGAGGGAGAGAGATATTAAGTCATCGTTACGGATTGACCTCATTTCATTATCGCGTCATGTTATTTGGTTTAAAAAGAAAACAATGGCATTATATCGATGCCGTCTTCGTTGATCAATGGATATCGGGACCGCTTCGTAAACTACTGGTTTAACAATTGTCCCCATGTAACGGATTAATTTTATTTTGTTTGAAGTTTGACCATTTAAACAGGATTACGCCTTGCGATAAATACGTATATTTCGTGTTTTTTTTCTCCATTATTCTCAGTTACTTTTTATTAGCAAATTGAAATAGTTTCATTGTTTTTTACCCTTTTTATTTGTTTTCTTTTAGTATCAAAATGAAACGATAAACATTCTTTTAGTATCAAAATGAAACGATAAACATTCATTTATTTATCTATAATACTCCCTATCTTAGTTTGAGCATTTGGGAAGTGATATACAAATTGCCATTAACGTATGAAGCGATGCTCTTTGTGTAAACAAATTAAGCTAAGGTACTTTGGACAATGCCAAAACATTGATAATTCACTGCCCGTGGAGCGCAGCGGTTAGAATCTTCGACTGTCGTTTGGGCAATCGGGTTTCGATCCCGGCTTGATATAATTACTTGTCTACCCTCACTGATGAGCTGCGAAACAGTACTGTATGTAGATGACTATATATATATATATATATATATATATATATATATATATATATATATATATATATATATATATATATATATACATCATAATTAAAATTTTATGATTTGAATTCTTGACAGCATCTGTTTCGTAGCACAAAATCAATCACTTAATTATTATATCAATCAGTGAATCTATTTTGCCCTTAACTTAACAGAAGAAATAGCAACAATCAATCCATCCAAGGAGATAAATTGCGTTGGAAGAGAAGCTGTAAATACCTTATAATATGTTTACATTACGCCATTTTGAATTTAGAAAAAAAAAATGAAAAAGAATTACATTGAGCTTCTTTGATAAGGATTGATATATATTATAAGGAAATAAAGTATATTTCCACAGATATATATATATATATATATATATATATATATATATATATATATATATATATAGATAGATAGTTGTTGATTTTTAAACGATATTATAGTTAGTGCTTCCACCTTTGAGATCGGGGTTTGCTTTTTTTTTTTATATAAAATCCCCCATATTTTATTTGGACGTAAACAATTATTTAATTTTATTTATTTATTATTTTTGAAACAGTAATCTAAGTACGTGCATATTTCGAGGCCCTACGCTGAAGAGAGGTAGGACCCCGAAACATGCATGTACATAGAATACTGTTTTAAAAATAATAAATAAATAAAATAAAATATTATATATATATATATATATATATATATATATGCGCGCGCGCGTGTGTGTGTAAATAGACATATGCAGGCGGATCACTTCCCTGTTACATAGTAAAGAGCTATACACATCTAAACCGAATATGGAAGTGCGTATCAGTGTGCGTGCGTCCACATAAAAAATTCGATGTTTACATTACACCCGCCGTATTTAAAAGCGGTGTCCGCGTGGGTTACACAAGCCGTCTTTATCACTCGCCTGGGATATTCTTTCACACCCGACCTATCTCCGCCTATGCACCTGGGCCATCGGCTCTTTCGTGGTGTGCCTTATCTAAGATTGAGCAACTTGTTATTTTGAACGGCCCACCACCGCGTACTCTAACCCCAAACCACCATCAACCCTTTCATTCTTTCAATTTCTCCTTTCCCGCCTTTCACTACACTTCCTCTCTTAAGCGCGCACACACAAATATATGTATTACGTATGTATACGTGCATGCATATATGCGCGAGTATGTATGCGAATGTATGTATACATGTGTAAATGTGTGTATCGCTGTATGTACGTGTGAATGGAAGTGTATGTATGCGCATGTATATGCGTGTAAGAATGTATATCTGTGTCTTAATAAATACGTACACACGGACACATAGACACAAATACACATACACGGTACACATATACACACATGCATACACACATGCATACACCCATTCCCACACATGACCCACTAGATTACGTTATCTGAAGATATTGGCGTCCATACCTAAAATGCACCAAACATTTATTTATTTATTTATTTTGTAAAATTTATTATATTTCAAAGTAAAAAAAAGCAAAAACAACAATTTTTTCTACAAAACAATCAAACCAAACACCATGAATAAAATATAAAGAATTTTACGCATAAAAAGTTTTTTCCAAAATTAATGGAGTCGGCATTAAAATAACCTGAAAAGGGTTGATACGCCGTAAAACAAAACAATCAAACCAGACCATGACACGCATATAAATGCGTAAACATATACAACTATACGTACACTACGTACATATAGATATCCATACAGACACACATACAAACATGTGTACATACATACAGATAGATAGATAGAGAGAGAGAGAGAGAGAGAGAGAGAGAGAGAGAGAGAGAGAGAGAGAGAGGAGGGATACATATATACACGCTTATATACACGGCGTATATATAACACCCACCCACAAGCAACATCGTTTGTTTGTTTTCAATTACAAGCAAATAAAACATAGGAAGAGAAATTCGAAAAAAGCAGAAAAAAATAAATAAAATGGCGACGAAAGAAATGGCGGCAAGTTCTGTTCTTTCAAAGGCTTTTCTTTTCTAAAAGAAAACCCGCCATTTTTAGTAACACCACTTTTACGATTTATTTGTGACGGAATTTGTGTTTCTTCCGTTTTGCCAAAAGAATCCTCTATTTATTTGCATTCGCACAAAGGCCCAAAGTTCGTTTTTAATGTGTGAGTTATCGTTCCTTTCTGGCGTATTCTTCATGTGAAAAAGATTAAATTAAAAACATGAAGGATTTTCCTTTTAATGCTACCTGCTTGATATTTTACCCTGTAGTATCTATTCGTTTTTCTGTTTTATTTTAAATTTCTGTTATGCTCCAAACGCATCATCATTCAATCCCGGGCAACGTCGGGTCAACCTGTTAGTTTATATATATATATATATATATATATATATATATATATATATATATATATATATATATATACAGGGTGACTAAAAAAAAACGGGCCCCATCCTCTAATTAGGCCGCGTTTCTTAGTGCTTAGTCGGAATGAAATGAAACTTTGGTCATTACTAGTTTATTATATTCAAAAGATCACATCAAAACACTAGGGTCTTTGGCCTTTTTTTTCTCCGTTGACTGTAAAATGCTCAGAAAAACAATTGAATGTCCTCTTTTTTTTGGGGGGGGGGTCACCGTATATATATATATATATATATATATATATATATATATATATATATATATATATATATATATATATATATGACTTGGGTGCTATCAACTAGAATTGAAACCAAAACATTCAACGCTGCAGCCTTAAATGTTACAATTTGATTTACCGACAGATAGATAAGAAAGGTCTCAAATTAAGCGACTTCAAGTTTTGAATGTATTTTCGCATCTGCGCAGAAGTAACAAGTTTAGACGACTTACTCCTTTTAAGCTAAACTGTTTTTCTTCCATTTTTACCACTTTGCAGCTATTTTTACCGCCTGAAAACCAAACCCAAATTGTTCCACATATCCAAATTATTTTGTTTGAGATATATAGTGTTTCCTTTGTTTATTTTCTTCACGTTAGTATGCTAACATTAAAGATTAAACGGATATTATTTTCCCTTGTGGGCGTCTTTCGATTATTTGCATGCTTCAAATATTTATTCATAGTGTTTGGTTTGATTGTTTTGTTTTACGGTATATGAACCATTTTCGAGTTATTTAACGCTGAATCCATTGAAAATAAAAATATGCTTCAGTTTCTTTATATCGTCAAATATTTATTGCCGTTGTGTGGCTTAGTTTGGTTGTTTGCTTTACGGCATATCAACCCGTTTTGAGTTATTTAATGCCGAACCCCATAAATTTATTGATTGATTATTGCAAAGGGAAGATCAAAAAAAGCCCCGATAACATCGATGACGTATATACGTTTATGCCTAGCACGTATTTTCAAGTTGTAATTTCTTTGAATAAATAGAAACATTGATAAACATATGAAAAATTTTGGATTTTCCTTTGTATATATATATATATATATATATATATATACAGTGTGGGCCAAAATAAGGGTCCTATATATATATATATATATATATATATAGATATATATATATATATATGATTATATTTAAAGATAGGACCCTTATTTTGGCTCACCCTGTATATATATATATATATATATATATATATATATATATATATATATATATTAAGCTTGTTTTTGAAATATCGTTAATTACAATGTATACCGTTTTCGTTTAACGGGTCCAGATTGTTATTTTTAAAAACAGTCACCGTTAATTTTGAGTTAAGCTCAATGTATCTATTTAATAGGTGCAGAGCATACATAGTGCACAATTTTTTAAAAAATTCAAAGACTTAAATTTTCTTTTTTTTTTGTAACCTTCGTTTATTGATTTTTCCCATTACAGCTGATTCGTTAGTGGGAAGGTAATTTTACGATTTATGTGTCCATAAAAATATCCTGTCCCCACCAACTTCGTCAAATGTTTTTCCGTTAGATTTTTACAATAAAAGGTATATTTTTAATATGCTGAATATCGTATTCGGGTAAAAAGACTTCCAAAGCAATGCTTCCTCACTTCTGCCATCTTTTGGTGTTCTATATATCTATAATATAAAGCTAAATGTGTGTGTGTGTGTCTGGTCACGAATATGCTCCTATATGGTTGACTATTTAAAAAAAACTGATTACATATAATGATAGAAGATGTATCGAGACACAGGAGTCGGTATGTTTGATCCTGCAGATTGGTGGTTCATTAAAATTGTGGGGTCTGCATTCGCACCTGGTCCACAAAGTAGGGAAATAAAAAATTTAAAAATTAAAAAAAAAAACGTTTACAAGTGTTTTTGATATAGATGTAAATAAGAATCCTTTGATACGTATGTTTTAACTTAAATAGGGATGGTATAATAAAATTGTTGGGTCTGCGTTCGCGCCTGGCCTCCATAGAATGGAAATAGGCACATACTTTAATAAAGACTTTTCATATCTATCTGCGTAAGTATACTTTGATAATTATGTTTCAGTTTGAAGAAATATGGTATAATAAAATTGTGGGTCTTTCGTTCGCGCCTGACCTCCATAGAATGGAAATATGTCACAAAGTTTAACAAGGTTTTTTAATATAGATCTACAGAATATTGTGATAAGTGTTTCAGTGTGAACAGGTATGGTATAATAAATCATGGGGTTTATCTATTTTATTTTTACTTTCATCATATTTTGCTTTGGTTTTGATACCCCCGAATTCGAAGCCAACTCTTTACAACCCTTCCTTTTCATAACCTATCATACTTTCATAAATCAGAGTCCATTTTCTGTAGGCTGTTTTTGAACCCAGTCAACGACGGGTAGTTTTGCTAGTATATATATATATATATATATATATATATATATATATATATTCCTTAATTTATTTTATTGCGGACTGTTATCCTCATTTTCCTTAGACGTTGTTCTTATCCTCATCTTTCTTAGATGTTGTTTCCCGACGTTTCGGCCAACTATTCCTCTGGTCTTCGTCATGTGGTAATAGTAGGATAATAGTCTGCAATAAGATAAATTAATAAATAATACGCATCTCAATAATATGGAAAATCGTTGTTTTTGTTTTAGCTTTGCAGAACATGATTTATTTTTGCAAAAAGAAAAAAACCAAAAAAAAAAAAAAAAAAAAAAAAACGATAACATCTATGTTTTGTGTATTTTAGGTCATAAAGCCGGTATCTTCAGACTGCCTGATCTTGTAGTACCAGTGATTTCCAGCTGAATGGCGAGGAATAGTATTATTAGATGATTGGAGATAATCATTAAAATGATGCAAATGGGATTGCTTTTGAGAACAAGTAATAGAATCATTTGTTGACAAATGAATTTGAACACAAACATGTAAAGAACAGAAAAGAGCTCTGCTTAATTGCCAAAGTGATTGCTTTTACTATATCGAGAAAAGAAACTGACTGATACTTACATAAGTGTAACAATACTACTTCATCTTAGGAATAACAGGCACGAGGGGAAAAACGAATGTCCACATATACAAAGCAATAGCTAAAACCTTAGAGAATGACTTCCAATCCGTAGTGGAAAGGGAATGTAAATGGATGGTAACATTTGACACTACTAAGACTAAGCTTCTTTTCTTTAACAATTAAAAGAAACCTTCTCAGATACCGATTACCGTGACCAATAATACGCTACCAGAGAGGTATTTGTTTAATCTCCAAGGCTTAAACATTCACAGGCAACATGAACTGGAACAAATGCACTGAACACCAGTTAAAACAAATGCAAAAAAAGGTGGGCTCCCTATACTGTGCTAGAAAATTACTCATCCTTGAGAGTGCCCTGTATATTCATAAAGCCACCTTTAACGTCCATGCATAGAGTATTGTCACATATGGACTAATAAATCTACCACTAGCCCCTCCCCCCATATTAGACAGAGGCCTAAAATAGATTCCAACACAATAAGTCTCGCTTCCATTGCTGTAATATTGCATCCTTGTCCCTGATTTACAAGTATTTTAATGAAATATGCTCTGACGAACTCATTTGTGCCTTCTCGACGTAAACACCCTCGACTTACTTGAAATGCAGTAAAATCCCACCGCTTCATTGCAGAGGACCGTAAGTGCCGAAAAATCTACTTTAATAGTTTCTTGCTTCGGAACTTTGGAATTCTCTCTCGGTCTCTTGCTTTCTTGAATGTGTTGACATGCAAAAATTTAAATGTAATATGTGAATAGAAATGTCCCTGCTCAACTTCCTACAAAGCGTTCTTGCAAATATGGTCCAGAATAGTTGTCCATCACGTCTAAGTGCCAATATGCGTCGTTTTTTTTTGGGGGGGGGAGGGGGGGTGAATAAAAGTTTAAAAAAATCTATCTTACTTTTATGAACGTTTAAAAGACCCACAACCGAGCGAGTGTATATTCATTTAGCACCATTGGAAGAATGAGCTGGCGTCAGGTGTGGAATGGATGGCGTCTGGCTGTGCGAGACGCAGACGATGAACGATACTTAAAGTTGTAATGGGGGTCGGACGCATGGGTAGAAACGTTTTCAATCAGAGGCAATTGTTATTTTATAATTAAAACAAAACCAAAGTGATAAAAGACGAGATGGACAACGGACAAAAAAAAAAAAAAAAAAAAAAGGCGGGAAAAGAAGAAATTAAAAGAAAAATGGCCGTTGAGTGTATTATTACAAGGAGAAAAAGAAAAGATCTGATCTAAAATAATGTAGGAATGTGTCCGATAGGAATATATATATATATATATATATATATATATATATATATATATATATATATATATATACATGTGTGTGTGTGTGTGTGTGTGCACGCCTGTAAGTCTATAAATATATATTTTCATCCGTGAATGAAACAAAGGTATCTGTTTAGCTCATTTGCCATAAGTTATATATATATATATATATATATATATATATATATATATATAAATATATATATATATATATAAATATATACATATATATATATTTAGTGGAAATAGTAATTAATAAAAACTGAAGAAAGTGCTCAATACCGTTGTAGAGCAAGCGTTTTATTTTTTATTACCGTATCTTTCTGTTAAGTCACATTATTGTTTCAGCTACTTGGCCGTTTTTTTGTCGTCTGTAGCATCCTCAGACTTTTACAGAACCATAGTTTCATAGAAGTACATCCATTGAAACAACATGTGTCTACCAAAAAGTGCTCAATGAGTTAACAGAGCAGGTATATTTAATTTATTTATGCAAGCATTGATGGCTACATATGTGCATACATGATTCTGTAATGACCTGTTATTTGGGAGATTACGTCTTCAGGCCAAGAATTTCCCTCGAAAACTGAAACTCAAGATACAAAAACATTTTCCTATATCACTTACGAAATCAGAATCTTGTAATAGAATAGGGATGGGGTTGGTCTGGAGGAGGATAAGCAATGACATGATCTCTGATTAATCCATTTATCTTGGGATTTTATTTTTTCTCATCTTAACTTCGGTAGGGACAATTCTTATTATTATTCTTTTTATAACCTTAAAATTAAGTATCTACTCTCCGGTGTAGTATTGTAAATTACTTGAGAAGTGCGCCTATAATCAACGGTCAAACTTTAAGTGGTCAGCAATTCTAAACGACCACCCAGTGTGGACAAGAAGATATTTCCGATTTTCACACATATTTCGAAATTATACATATACGTAAGTACACAGGAGTGGATGCACACCTTTAGTATATTTCCTCACACATACATATACACACAGAAATATAAAATATATAAATGTAAGAAAAACCAAAAAATATAAAATGCAACAATACATGCATAGATATATAGATACGCATACATCTGCGTACATATATACATAAATATACACACATACATATACATCTACACATACACATCCATATATTTACACTAAACGTAAATACATATCCATACAATATATATATATATATATATATATATATATATATACTTATACACGTACTTACACCCGCACACATATATTTTTTTTATTTATTTATTTTTTATTACATTTTCACCCCAAACAAGGCAAATTGCCACTTTGGTGTAGGGGGCTACTATCAGGGGCAACAACTACTGGGGTACTATGTAGGGATTTGGGCAGCAAGGTGTCGGTTCACGTTACACTTGAACTTCTGCACGTCAGTACTGTTGGGGAAGCAGGGACCTGGAATGGAATTCCAGAGTCTAGCGGTTCAGGGGAAGAAACTATTGGAGTAAAAAGATCTTTTACATCTAGGGATCTATACAGTGTGGGGGTGGGATTTAGCAGCCTGTCGGGTTTGTCGAGGGTGCTCACGTCGTGGGAGCACAAGTGATTGCAGTTCGTCAGAGCATTCACCACTAAAATACTTATAGAAAAGGCAGAGGGATGCAACATTTCCTCCATGGGACAGAGGCTGAAGCTTAGATGCCAGTTCAGGGCCTATCAGGTTTGCGACTCTCTTTTGAACCTTGTCAAGGAGCGAGATATCTACATCTATATCTACATATATAACCATATACCTACAAACATAACATATACGTATACATAAATGCATATACATATACATACAAAGCACATTTACTTACACACAAATACACAGAGGAAAGTATTTCGGCACAAAACATAAACAAATCTATGATTTATTTATTTATTTAGATAATTAAGTCATTTAGCATGAAATTTCCACAAAGTTATTACATATATAGCGGAAAAACACATACCCTCTTACATAAAGTTTCATGTACGCGTTGAGCACCACATACACTCCCAATGCATGAAAGTTACATATAGATCTACATATACAAACATGCATACATATAGACATACATATAAAACAGATACATACTAATAAACACAGGCATACATATATGTACAAATACATATGCATATATATATACATATACATACATTCCATTCCAGGTCCCTGCTTCCCCAACAGTACTGACGTGCAGAAGTTAAAGTGTAACGTGAACCGACATCTTGCTGCCCAAATCCCTACATAGTACCCCAGTAGTTGTTGCCTCTGATAGTAGCCCCCTACACCAAAGTGGCAATTTGCCTTGTTTGGGGTGAAAATGTAATTAAAAAAAAACACAAAAAAGCATATATATAGATAATATACATACACACATACACATACATATCTACATATACCAACCTACACACACACACACACACACACACACATATATATATATATATATATATATATATATATATATATATATATATATATACAAAATACAAAATAATTATCGTTGACATACATGCAGACCTAACTGTGATTAATCAATAGTTAGTAGTTAGTATAAAAAAAAAATTAGCGTATTAAGCTTGCGAGGAAATATTTACTGTAAGGACAAAGACATACGAAAGATGACATTTTATACATACACAAAAAGATATATAAAATATATATAAAAAATATAAAAAATATATATAAAAATATACAAAAAATACATAAAAATATATAAGAATATATTAAAAAAATATTTATATCGCTGTCATTATACCAACACTAATAAATTATCAATTAGAAAGTTTAAAATATCTAAAGACAATCCTAAAAACATATATATCATAATCTCATTTACCTTTCGATATACATATATATATATATATATATATATATATATATAAACATATACATACATACACACATACACATACATATATATACATTTTATATACATACATACAGATACACATATACATATGCATATATATACATACACATACAGAGATATATACACACATAACACACATATACATACATACACATATAGATGCATATATACATATATGTACATACATACAGATACACATAAATATACATATATACAGGTACAATCGCGCACTCATACATATAAGCATACACCCATATAGACACATATACACAACTATATACTTACACATACATATATGCGTCATATAACTACGATTTCGTACATCTGTAGCCCTGTGATACTATTTCTCCTTTTTTAGTCATAGTTAATTTTCTATAGTTAATTTAATATGCTATAAACGTTATATTAATTAATGGTAAAAATTAATTTAATAAAGTGCACTCTAACTTCAGCAGTATGATAACCCCAGCGAATAAATATCCTTATATTAAATAACTGATTCCAATAGTTCACATAGACATACATACATACATACATACATACATACATACATACATACATACATACATACATACATATATGTAGATATAGATATGAACGTATTTTATACATAACGTTTTTACCAACGCCTTATACGCATATACCTGAATTGAAGTTTATATTAAGCGCACCCACCCACTTGCGATTTCTCGTAGATTGTACGCTTTTTTTACATAAAAAACTAGTATGCCCATTGAAATCCGTAGGTTTATCCTCATATCAAACAACTACTTCCGCAAAGTTTATACAGATATATAACGATATATAGCAACAAAACCCGAATGTTTAGGCTATATAAACGGAATACAAATGTTTTTATATCATTGTACTTACCTTATTCATTTCATAAGTCGTATATGCATATATACATATCCACATATACACCATGTACACACACACACACACACACACACACACACACACACACACACACACACACACACACACACACACATATATATATATATATACACATCCATATGCATATTATTTAGAATTTTACCTAACTTCTTGATCGTTACTTTGGTTTAATATATTTATACAAGTATTTTTTCAGATTAGTAATATTATACTCCTAGAGAGAATAGAATATTAACAGAACTTATGTAATCAAGTGGATAAAATCATAATCATCCTTTTTTGGAGTGGGGAGTAGGATGGGGAGTTGTTGTTATAGTAGCAGTTCAGATCTTCATAACTTAGAGTTCTTTAAGAGCATGCATTTTTAAATGTTTTCAGTTTCTTGTTTGATGTTTAATAGTTTGTCCCTGTCCTTAAACCTTGTTATCTCAAGTTTTTCTGATAGGCATAACGGACATGGCGAGTTTAATGAGTGGCAAGTATTGGCTTTCTTAATAATGTTTCATTCTATCTTTGGTGTTTTGTTTTCCCTAACTAGTTTCCAGTAGTGTAACGATTACGAGGTGTCTTTTTCATACGTTTGATTAGTCATCGGACGTGTATGTCCATAAAATCTATTTTTGAATGTCATTTGGGTACTACCTATGTAGAATTTTTATTCCCTCGGGCTTTCCACTAGGAATATTTTAGCCTGGTATACCACTGATGGGGTTAAACATCCATTTTTCATGGGGCAATCCTTCGGTTTTTGTCAATTACATTTATTCATAATTGCATTATCATTAATATTAATACTTTCTTTATTATTCATCCATAATATTCTCCTGTTATGTTTTTTAATGATTTATTCTAAATTATCACCACAACTATAACTTAATTTTAATGTATTTTTATTAAAACTTTTATGCAACATATTATTTGGTGGAAAATGCTTGTTAATAAGTTGTAAAAATTTTGTACCAAGTTTTGTTTTTAGCATTAGATTGAAGGGGGTGTAAACCAGATCACTTTCCTATTACGGTTTCTAGATCTATTCGTGCTAGTACTAGTGACTATATTTTATATCTATGTTTTTGCACCCACTATTTTTAAGTGCTTTATTATAAATAGCTTTGCACACATTAATATTACTTCATCAGATGAGTTGTTACTTATTCTATTTTCAATAGATAACGGTATATGTTTAATAATGGATGGTGGATGGTTAGATTGTGGGTGTATATAAATAGGTTTAGTGTTTTCATTCATATAGCGTTTATACGTGTTTAATTCCAGATCAAATGTAACGTCGAGGAAGTTAATCTGCTTTAAGTTTGCATTAATTTCAACTTTAAAGTCAAAATTATCCATCTCTATGGGTTGCTCTTCTAACTCGATCACATTTTACACTTGTAGCGTCCCTTACAATTATTAGCCCATCATCTCGATATAAACCTATGTCACTCATATCAATAGTGTTATTTTTTTAATTGTAAAAGGATATAAAGTCCCACGAGATCCGTTGCTTCTGCAGAGTCCAACGATTCCATTGACACCCTCAAAAATCATTTTGTCCATTTTTAACCCACTGTTCACCATTACAGAAAAGAACAGTTGTACGACATTTCATAATGATTTAAATATCATCATCCGAGGCATTGGTATGGGTCTTAACAAATGCAATAATATACTTTTCAAAAATATCCTTTGTGATTGATGGGTAATCCATAATGTAAAATTGCACAAAAGCACGTTTTTTCTTGACTGCAATGCCGATGAACCATTTCACGGGATCCGCTGTGTTTATTTATTGGTTTAATAATAAAAATTGTCTCTACCGAAGTTAAGATGAGAAAAAAATAAAAGCGAGAGATAAATGGGTTGATCACAGACCATGTCCTCACTTATCCTCCTCCAGACCAATCCCAAACCTATTTTATGACAAGATTCTAATTTTGTAAGTGATATAAGAAAATGTTTTTGTATCTTGAGTTTCAGTTTTCGAGGGGAATTCTTGGCCTGAAGACGTAATCTCCCAAATCACGGGCGATTACAGAAACATGTATGCACATATGTAGCCATCAATGCTTGTATAAATATATATATATATATATTCATGTATGTACGTATACAAATATATAAATTAAATAAGTACAAATGTATTCAACTAAAAATCAACATTTTTCAAAAGCGAACTGTTCATATATAAAGTTTTGTAAGCAAAATTATATCGACATTAGATGTTTATATATATATATATATATATATACAGAGAGAGAGAGAGAGAGAGAGAGAGAGAGAGAGAGAGATGTTATTTTATTTGTTTTTGCGATACGTTTTGAATGAATTCAATTATGAATACGAAAGTGCATTTTAACCTAAATGCGAATTGGGAATAAGTTTCCCTTTGACCAATTTGGTACCCCAATATATATATATATATATATATATATATATATATATATATATATTGTTTTTTAAACTATAATTATCCACTGACACGTGTTTCGTCGTCTACGACTCATCAGAGTGGCTGAATCTAGCGAGATTCGAAATCGGAACCTCATGCTTAGAAGGCTAAACTCTTTCCGCTCCTCAAAATATAAAAGGAACTTTGTCTGTGTTCATTTAATATAAATAAGTGTATTTTATTTATCTGGCAGTGTTCTTAAATAGGTTCTGTATCGGAATGTTTTCGATAATTTTGACCAAAGTAAACATCTTATACAGCCTAACATCACAAATGCATCTGAGGAGTTTTATTACCACACAAGCAGAGACGCCCAGCATATAAAACCAACAGTTCTTTAATATGACAGGGCCGGGTTTCTGTTTAGAGCACAATTGAACTGTGATACTGGACTTTTTAATTTTAAACTTAAGTTCAGAATATTATCACAACACAAGCAGAAAGGACAGACATATAAAATCAACATTAGGTTCTTTGATATGACCGCGGCCCGTTCGAAATGAATGTTTCTGTTTAGAGCACAACTGAACCATGATACTTGACACTTGTATTTTAAACTATAATTCAAACCGTTATATATAAAAATAATTTATGAAATCAACAGTAGATTATCTATAGTGTAATTTAGATTACAATGTTTTGTGGACTAAGTCACTTCGGGGTGCATATGAAGCTTCCTCCCGGTGCACTGCGATGGATCCCCAACTAGAGCAGGCAATCAATCGATTTGATTGAAAACGAGTGATTTCACCGATTTTGATAACAATAAAAATATGTGTGTGAAACATTCGTTGATCATCATTTAATCCCGGGCAACATCGAGTCTTCTTGACTAAATAATTCCTCCCCAACTCTTAAAACATTAGAAAAAAAAAAAAAAAACAATCCTATTTATAAGTTTAAATGTCCGTAGGGAGAATCTAACTTCAATAATAATAACTAAATTAATTTTATAACCTTTACACCCTCCCGGTACCTTGTAACTTTAGCTCAGTTTAGCAGCATCTACCAAGGCATGAATGACTCCTCCCTCTGATTTAAGATAAACTAGTCTACCTGTTGGCCCTTAAAGGGTAAAATGAAAAATGCCCCAAATAAAAAGTGATTTTGAGATTATATTGTCTTTTATTGTCTTGAGAAAACATTTTTTTAAGTGATGAGTAAAAAAAACAAAAAAACTCAGGAAACCTCCAGAGCACTACTGCAAGCACTAATTAAAATAAAGAAGGCCCTAATAACAGCACTACTAAAACCAAGTTTCTAACTCCCTCTCCTTGAAGAAAAAATATTTTTAAGTAAGGCCTGAAAAAAAAAATTGTTAGAAGCCACAGGAGCGCTACTAAAAGCAGTAAATATGGTTATAAATATGATTATAGTTATTTATTGAATATTTATATTTAAAACTATTTTGTTTGTTTTTTAAACTCAACAGGATTTAATTACATTTATTTGTAAGGAAAACACGTTAAAGACAAAAAAAGGGGGGGGGGAAACAAGTAAATCAAAAACATATTGTTGACCATGTGTATGTTTTGAATAGCAGCGGTAGCTTTTAATATCGGACTTCAGACAATGAAATAGGTAAGCAGACGAATATTTGAAATCGGAAGTCACAAACCGGATAGACGTTTTACACGCCCAAGCAATCAAGCTGATCCGAGTTTTATAGCTATATAGATTATAGTAAATAACACGACGATAAAACATATTAAAATAAATGAAAATAAAATATAAATAATCGAAACTATTTGTATTAAAATTCGGCAACGTACTATTGATAACATAACGTATGGCATGAGTAACAATACAACTTTATCGAATAATGCCAATTTCGGCGTCCCGTAATTTAATTGTTTAACGTCTCCGTTGTAACTGTGACGATCCGTTCTTTTTGGCGCCCAACTGACTTCACGTGCAGGTCCTTGACTACTTTTTGAAACTTTCTCACAATATTTTGTTCGTTCAACGATAATTCTACAAAGAATGGAAAACGCTCGTAATACATATGGAACATGCATGCATTAATTTTCAATCTAAACACAAAACGATCATTAGCAAACAAAAAAAGGTACAATTAAGCAGTATATCGTATTGTTTTTAACAACGCTGGCTTAAATGAAAGAATGCTACATAAATACTCACAATATATGCATATATGTATGTTGCACTGACATTGGTATTAAAAACCTACTTTTCATTTTTTAAAATT